>NW_027521507.1:300000-557172 GCF_052094955.1 Ictidomys tridecemlineatus
ATGTATGAAATCCAGTTATTTTATATTCTCATCAATACTTGATATTTTCAGGCCTTTATCTTTTCCATTATTGTGCTTTTGTTTTATGTTTTCCTGATTTTTAATGAGTTTGAACCTCTATTTGGTTCTTCGTTCTTCTTGTGGAAAATTTTTAACTTTAAATTGTTATATACAAATGCTCTTATATTCTGGATTCTAAAATATCATCATTTATTTTTTTCCCAGATAAAAGCTCCCCTTTTCATCTTTTTTGTGGTGTGTTTTGATGAACAAGAATTCTTAATGTAGTCAAATTTACTTATTTTTTTCTTTGTTATTAATGCTTTTGTTCTCCACTTTAATTGCCCCCCCCATTATCCTAATGTTTTATCTTTCTCATTAAATCCTTACTCTAGGTGGAAATGAGTTTTGAATATGGGGTGAGGTTGGAATATTATTTCATTTTTTTTAAATAAAAATTTTAGTTGTAAATGGACCTTTATTTTATTTATTTGTATGCAGTGCTGAGAATTGAACCCACTGCCTCACATATGCTAGGCAAGTACTCTACCACTGAGCCACAACCCCTACTATTACATTTTTTTCCATAAGGCTACCCAGTTGTTTGCATTCATTTATTGTTAATTCATTTTTCCCCATTGACCTATAGTATCAGCCGTCATATATTTAGTATTCTTATGTGTAGTCCTGTTTCTGGTCTTTTTATATTTTTTTCTATTTTTAGTTGTAGATGTATGTGGTGCTGAGGATCAAACCCAGTACCTCAAATGTGCTAGGCAAGTGCTCTGCCACTGGGCTACAACCCCAGCCTACTTGTATACTAATTCTTGAAAAGAAAGTATAGCAGATCTTTTAGCAATCTTTCAAGGTTGACTTGGTCTTAGCCCTTTATTTTCATATATAAATTTTAGAATAATTTTAAGCTTCATTTTTAAAAATTGGATTTTATTATTATTATTGGTACTGAGGATTTAACCAGGGGGCATTTTACCACTGAGTCACATTTGTAGCCCTTTTTATTTTAAGACAGGGTCTTGCTTTGTAGCTGAGGATCTTGCTAAATTGCTGAGGCTGAATTTGCAGTCTTTCTGTCTCAGCCTCCTGTGTTGTAGGGATTACAGGCATGTGCCACCATTGCCAAGTTGAAAATTGGAACTGTAATAGAAGTTGCATTAGATCTGTAAAATCAATTAGTGTCAATTTACAGTCATGAGTCTTCCCAACTGGGAACATGGTATATCTCTCCATTTATTTACCCATTTAATACTGTCTTATGGTTTTCTTGATAGAGACTTCATACTTTTTTTGTTAGATTTATGTTACACTTTTTAAACAAATTATTTTCCTTATTGATGAAAGATTTTCATATCTAGTTGATTTTTGACACAGCAACATTAGTAAATTCTCTTATTAACACTTTGCAGATAGAGTTTTGGAGTTTCCTTGCGGATAGTCATAATCTCTGTAAATAGTGACGTTTTTCTTTCTTTTTTTTTTCCTTTTCTTTGCAATTCCTAGTTATTTATTTTGTTTCTTGTCCCTTTTAGCTAGGACTTTTGGATAGATTTGAATAAAAGCTATGGTGCACTCTTTCTTCATAACTTAAAGGAAATATATTGAATGGTTCTCAAGTATAATGTTTGCTCTTATCAAGTTATAAACTAACATCTAGTAAGAAAATCTAACAATGAAATTTAAAAAGAAATTCCTATGTTTATTACATTAACTAAATTTGTTAATCTTTCTTACCCTCCTGTAGTCATCTCTTTACCAAAACTCCACCCTTGTCCCCAAAAGACCTTTCAGTGGTAAAGTACTTAAATGCTGAACAATTATGATTCTCGCTTCCTACGTCTAAGACTTGAAACTCTGGCTAATCAAAATTATGACTATCAAGGTCCTGAGGATGAAATTTTTTGATTGCTTAATCTTCTAATTTGTTTTAGAAAAATTTAAGGTTTTAGATTTTATATTATAGATAAAAAGAGGAAAAATCACTTTAGGCAAATGCCCAAAGGATAACCTCTCTTATTTTAATTTTTTAAAATATTTAATATCAAATGTTTGCAAAATTTTATAATTTCTAAATTTCTGTATCCATACATTTGATTGAACTATAAACGGAGATTATGCTCATTTTATATGTTTTTAAGGCATTACAGGAAAGAAAATGGAAAATTTTAGATGAAGCTGTGGAATTAAGTCAAGATCACTTTTAAAAATACCTAGTAAAACTGAAGTCAATCAATCCACCTTGTGTGCCTTTTTTTGGTAAGTTACTAAAGATGGATATTGTATTTTGAGGCAAAATGTGTTATAGTCCAAAGAGGCCAGTCTTTAGAGGTCAGTTGTTCATATTTTATATTACCTTGTCTATTTTCATCTGTATTGATAAATAAAACTTAAAACTCTATTATTTATTTTCCTGTAAAATGCAAGTTATAATACTTACCTCATGGAGTTGTAAGAATTAAAAATATTTTATCTATACAACCTAATACAAATTCTATCAGAACAGGCACTCAGAGAGTGGTAACTATTGTTTTTATCTATTTATGTCATATCTACAGTGTTCGTTTTCTCTTTATTAAAGGCTTTTAAGTGATTTGTTAAAACTCAGAATTGGAACAACTTTTAACAAATCATATTATTGTGTGCATGTACAAACATGTAACAACTAATTCCACTACTATGTATAATTTTAATACACTAATAAAAAGTAAACTCAGAATTGTTATATATTAGGCAAAGTTTTATTAAAGTGAACTTTTCTTAAATACATTCATGCATTGCTTAATGACAAGGACATATTCTGAGAAATGCATCAGTAGGCAGCAATTCTGTTCTGCAAACAGTGTATTCACACAATTCTAGATGGTATAAATCAATTACTCAACATTGCCTGTTTGTTTTGTTTTGCTTTGCAATGGGGTCTTGCTATGTATCCCAGGCAGGTCTCAAATTCCTGGGTCAAGCAATCCTCTTGCTTCAGCCTTCTGAGTAGCTGGAACTTTAGGTGTGTGCCTCTGCTTTGATGTGATCTCTTGATGCATTCAACATAGATGATACATGTGAGGCTGCTGGTGGCATAATATTGAATACTGTTTTGTAGTAAACGTTTTTGTTGTAAGTAATGATAAAAAGTGTAGTATAGTAAATGCATAAACCAGTAACAGTCATTTATTACTATTATCAAGTATTAAGTACTGTTCATAGACAAACATGCTATACTTTTCTGACAGGTCTGTTTATGGAGGCTTGAAAAATGTGTTATGTTGGCATCATGACAGCTACATCTCTAGGCAATGAGAATTTTTCAGTTCTATTATAATCTTACGGGACCACTGTCGTATATGTGGTGTGTTTTATGTGCTATACTTTAATATGGTGGGCAGCAACAGTGTGTTTGTTTACAACAGCATCACCACAAACACTTGAGTAGCATATTGTACTATAATGTTACAGCAGTTTTTCAGCTTAATTCTAGTCTGTGTGTGTGTGTGTGTGTGTGTGTATGTGTGTGTGTGTATGTGCGTGCGCACGCGCACGGGCACACACACATTCATGCTGGGGATTTAACCCAGGGCATCTCACATGCTAAGAACCTGTTCTTATCACTAGGCTATATTCCTAGCCCCTCCATTCTAGCCTTATAGATCATTTTTATATAAATATAATAATGTGATGTATGACTAAACTGTTGAAATTGTATAATTTATTTAAATCAAGGTTTTCCAACCTCAGCACTATTGGCATATGAATCAAATAAATGAGTAAATGTCATGTGCTTGTAGGATGTTTAGTAGCCTCCAAGTTTCCTGTTTACTATATGCTGGTAACACCTACATCATGATAACCAGAAATGTCTCCAGACATTTCCAATACACTCTTAGGAACAAAATTATCAATTGATAACTACTAATTTAAATATATTAGTAATTATTCAAAAAAGGAGATTAAAGTTTCTATTGTGAAAGATTAAAATATAATTGGTTTTTAAATCTAAATCATGGGCTCTGAGAAAACAATTTAAGTCTGAACTCTTATTAATCAGCAGTGCTTATGATATTGATGATCACTTAAAGATTATTGAAAATAAATATTTAAAATCAAGCATTATTACAGAGGTAATAAGACCATACTCAATAAAAATTTGAAAGTGTTGTAATGTGAAAATAAATAAATAAAATAAAATAAAATCAAGCATTAAAAATTTTGGTTCGATTTAAAGCTTATAATTTAGACTTTATAAACACGGTTTAGGAAAGCTCAATTTGCTATTTCTTAGACTAGTAGCCTTTATTTTCTTTTTATTTTAAATTTTTTCTATGTTAAAAAAATTAATGGAGAATTAATCATAACCATAAAGTCTATCAGAGCCTTGCCTTATCAACATTATGGAGTGGAATTGCTAGTAAGTCTTTTAGTTTTACAAGATTGTTTTCCCAAATGATTGATTAAATGACCAATTTTAAAATAAATTTTCTTTAAATATTTTTTTCACTAGGAATATATTTAACAAATATTCTGAAGACTGAAGAAGGGAATAATGATTTTTTAAAAAAGAAAGGGAAAGATTTGAACAATTTCAGTAAGAGGAGAAAAGTGGCAGAAATTACTGGAGAGTTTTAAAGTTGTTTTTAAATGTCAGCCAAATCATTGTCCTTTCTTTTATTTTATATTTGGAATCACAGAAAGAAGAATTTGGAAGAATAGCCCTGTGTTTCATTTCAGGAGGCAGCTCATTTATGGGCTTGCTGTCCGTATTCTGCAGCTATATATTAGTGCCCCCAGAATTATGGGAAAGGATACCGAACCCAGAATGACCTACCAAAATTCAAAGAATCTGTTGTTACAATCTAATCCAGTTGTTTTCTCCAAAAATCTTTCCATCAGTTTCACCTTTCAAGGATTGATTTCACATCTCACATCTCAAAATTTTATACTTTGAAACATTCCTGATAAACATTTTTTCTTCCAAGGTATTGCATTACAAAATTGAATATCATTCAGTTTTATAGTCACCAACACATATGAACCCGAGGAACTGTCACAGTATGTAACTCTACATGTTTTCTTCATGAATTCTTTCCAGCAGATTTAGTTTGTATAATTAATGTAAATTTTCACAATGAAATATGGAGACTGCATTGTCATACATACCACTTGTAAACAAACTTCTATGGATACAATAGCTTCTTAAGAAGGAAAATAGAGGGTAATTTTACTTTTTAAAATGTATTCAGATATTAGAAATTCTTATCTTTTAGATACTAGACATCCTAATTCTATCTTATTATGGCTAGCCTGCTAAGAAATATCAAATATCTTTATTTTTTCTTAAGTACTAGAATTCTTCAAAATCAGAACAAATGGAGTTGTTCTGGGCTTTATGATGGACTATTTTTTTTTTTTGGTAAGCAAGTAAAGTGTAAAATCATCAAATAGTAAGTTATAGGGGACAATGCTGGTGAATTGTAATTGTAAATGTAATTGAGTTATAATATTTTTCTGAATTCTGTTCATCCATGAAATTATGGATAGAAAGAGATGTTGAAGGAAAGTACCTGTTGTCTGCATTGTAGAAGGCCCTCCATCAACACACTCAATATTTTTTAGTCTTTTTCTGTATAATTCTCATGGCAACAACCTCATACATGCTAAGGTAGTTCATTACTGTGCCAGAAAACTAAGGTTTTAGAAGGCTTTTCCACATATTAAACCAAATTGCACCTGTAGCTAGTTCTGACCTTTTGAATCATTAAAGCCAATTTATAATTTTGTATGCAACTAATAGATTTTTAGAAATAAAAAGATTGTATTAATGTAGATTACTTCATTTGTTTTAAACTAGATACTAAACTATGAATTAATTATGAATATTCTTTTTAATTTTATTATATTTAACAGAAAAGATCTTGAAACTGTTTTTAGAGAGCGTGTAGTGAAGTTGCTTATTTTATAAACTCTACTGGCAGTCTACAAACTAAAAGCATGAATGATATGACTGATATATTTTTTTTGAGGAATTAAATAGCAAAATCTAGCTATCAATAACCTATGCAAGACACAAGTAATATTTTTCTTTCAAGAATAACTTGTTTACTACTTTACATCTATTTTCAAGTGGGTCCCTTTCTCTCTCATTTTGTTAGTTATAATTTCGCCCTTTCCCTTATGTTTGATCTAAATGTAATCAGAATTATAACATTTCCCTTTACTTTACTCTACATGATGAATTGATAAACACCCAAATGGATTAACTAATAAATGAGGTTTATGAAGGCACATAGAGAGGGTCCTTTTTTCACTTCTCTTCTATTCACTTTTATCCCAGGATAACTTTTTTTTTCTCTCCCAAATATGGTAGTTTGGCAACTCTTACATGTCTTTCCTTTGAAAATCACCAAGCTAGTCTGAATTCACAGTAACAAAGATTCCCAATTTCTCTAGAATCCCCCCTGATAGAAAGCCACTGCTATTTGGTTTTTTAATGTCTTCCCAAAAAGCCCAGTAAGTTGAAGGCTTAGTCTCCAACCCACAGCACCACTGCAAGATAGTGAGTTGGTGCCAAATGGAAGGAAATTAGATAATTGGTGGCAAGTCCTTGAAAGGATATTGGAACCCCCAGACCCTCCTTTTATTATTTTACTTCCCAGCCACAAGGAGGTGAGCAACTTACTCCACCTCATGCTCCCATCAAAATGTATTGTCTTGCCACAGGCCCCAAAGCAATGAGCCATGGACTGCCACATCCAAAACTGTGAGCCAAAATAAAAATTTCCTCATTTTGAGTTCATTTTCTGTATTTTTTTCTTTTGTTTTTGTTTTGTTTTAATAATAATAAAAATGTAGACCAATACAGGCACTCACTTGGATACCATTAAAGCTGAATATTTCCAGAATTTTGACTAAGACTTATGTTCTTGGACACTGACTTCTGTCCAAAATCAGCTTATATAGCTAGGCTGGGTTACTTGACAATATACTAAAAGGCATAAATTCTCTGAGATACTTAATGTGCTTTGTTTTTGTGATGCCACAATCATGAATTTAAATTTTGTAAAGCTATTTGAATCAAGGGAAGAATCCATTAGACTCAAGTATCCTGAATGTTTTTCATTCTTAGTGAATTTCAAGAATCAATAATAGAGGACTATCAGTCTGCCACAATTTATGGTTATTAGATCTTTTTGTATGAAAAAGAAAAGATTATGAACATGAAACTTCTCACTCATTGACTTCAAACTTGTTAGGAGGATATTACCATATTCTAGGTAATATAACATCTCTTAATATAAACTGGATGACATTTTAAAAGTGCTTTCTTTCTAAATAAAATTTCAGATAAAGATGTTACTACTAATGTGAATTTGATCTTTTTTAACATGTGTCTCTTGGTGGTGGTCATTCACTGACACAGTTTTATAAAATATTTTACTGTAACCTTGCATAATATGTTACATTATCAAATTTGAGTCTCCCTTCTGGGTACACAGTCTCCCAAGACATTTTATGCACCCTGTCAAGATTATTAAACACTGACATTCCATATTTATCCTGAAGACTGATGCTTCCATTTCTGCTTATTCTTTTATTTGAGAATTTATTATAGCACACACAGAACAGTTGATTGTCATCAAACATCTTGCAAAAGGATTAATTTGAAAGTTAAAGGAAAGGACACAGGAAAAGATGGATCAATGTGACCATGAAAGACATACTGGGAAAATAACAGCTGTGAAAATCTCTAACATTTTTAATGAAGAAACTACATCTAGCTAAATGTATGTTTTTAGAACTTTTAAAATTACATTTGCAAAAAGAAATGTCATCTTAAAATGCAGACAAGATGTTATTAAAATCCTCAATCCAAAATCCAGTCCTAAAAAATTTTGATCCACTAGTAGCTTAAATTATTTGATATTTTTTGAGAAACACAGACTCTACATGGCATTTAATAACTTTCATGAGTATAGGTCTTAGAATGGAAAATTTTACTAAACCCAAATATTAGGACAAAGGTAGGCAGAGAATAAGGGGGTTTCTGAATTGAAAGACCTACATATAAGACTTTATGCCAATCTTTGTTTTTAATTATAGAAACAACTTATTTATCATTTATCAATTCTATAAAAAATTAAGAGACTTTCCCAACTGTTTGCAATTTAGGACAGCTGAAAGCATTTCCATGTTGGTAAACAGGCATGGACATGCTTAAGATTAAAGATTTATACCTCTTCATAATGTCAATAGACATTTTTTGAATACCCTTAAACATTTTTATAAAATGAACTTATTTAGCATTTCTCCTGGAAATTTTAAAACATTAAAAGTAGACAAAACTATGTAAGAATTCCAGATTCTCAAAACCCAGCTTTATTATTTATCAACTCCTGAACAGTCTTGGCTCATCGTTAGCCCACTTTTTTTTTTTTTGCCCATTTTCAATTGTGTCTCCTTCTGCCAGTTGGATTCTTTTGAAGTAAAATCATGTATAGAGATTTTCTTACCTGTTATTTGGTTGTTATTGTAGAGGACACATTGTTATCCTTTAACAAAGGGCATCATACAAATAACTGATCATTAGAGATTTTAAAATGTGTGTTTCTTGGAGGTAGAAATGAAGAAAAGCAAAGCTTTATGGTTTTCCCACTCTGGTACATCATCACCTACCTACTCAGGAGCCAAATGCAAGAAAAGAGTCATCAGGAGACTTGGTCTTGTGTCTGGTTGAGAAAATATGGGTACATTTTTTAAAAAGGTCAAATATTCCTGGAAAAGTGGGTTAAAAAGTCCCTAAAAGTCCTCCATTTATTTAATTCTAAGAAAATGCTGGGAAATTACACTTAAGATGCACATAATGTTCTAATTGCAGGAATTTTGTAAAGAAACTGGCTTAAACAGCCTGAAATTAAAGGATCTGGTGGGAATCACACTGGATCAAATTCTAACCTTTGGGCTATGACTCAACTGCTGTTTAACCTCAAACCAGGCATGAAGTCTATCCATTCTCCAGTATCAAATAGAGGTGATGATGATGATGAGGAGGAGGAGGAGGAGGAGGAGGAGATGTAATTTATGCATGCTTAAAATGAATTGAGTTATTATATTGAGTAATGATTTCTACTATTATTTATAACTTACAAAATGTGTTTATTTTCTTTTCAAAATCACTGCAAATAAGTAACATATACTTTTTCCCCTCTGTGAGTAAGGTAAATGAGGTCAAAAGATTATATAATTTTTCTAAGGTCAAGAAGGGCAGGGGCTACAGAGCTAGTACTTGAATTCATCTCTCTCAGTCGAGTTCAGGATTTAAGAAAGCACACTACTGCTCTCTCCTCTAACTTCAGAAGGATAGAAAACCTCTGCTTTTCACCTATTTCTCCTGCCATCACTCATCATGCTGTTCTTGTTCAGTCCCAAGACTCCAACTTGAAAGATTTACAGTGATGGCCACACATGTGACCATCATCACTCCACCAAAGTAGGAATCCCCTTTATAGAATGTACAAATAAGAACTCAGTGGGAAGATTTGCAAAAAGGAAAGGAATAAAAACCCTATGTTAGAAGCAGGTTGGAAAATAAAAGTGTCTCTAAGAAATACATTGGGGTTTTGTTGGTGCTCGAATTTGACTGTTACTGGTGCATATAATGCAAGACAGTACCAGATATCTCTGCCCAGGTTATCAAGACTTTTTTAAAAGTCATCACATAAGCCTACATTTTCTTTTGTTGAATAAAAAGTGTTTCTTTATTTTTATTTTTTTAGCTGTAGGTGGACATAATATCTTTATTTTATTTTTATGTGTTACTGAGGATGGAACCCAGTGCCTCACACATGCTAGTCGAGAGCGCTATCACTTGAGCCACACCCTCAGCCCATGTGTTTCTTTAAAATGCATAAAATTCATAAAAAGGATCTCCAATTCTTGGATAAGGGATATGTCTTGTGGGCTCTCAAAGAGAAAAGTGTCAATATACCCATATTCTCTCTTTCCTATCTTTCAAGGAAATTTCCTTATTTTTCAAGAAAATTAGTGGCCATATTCTCAGCAATTTTGTTTGCAGACAGTTCATTCTGTTTATGCAAACAACCCTAGAATAGAAAAGCAAGGCACCCGCCAGATCAAGAGACCATGTATTATTGAAGAGAAAATGTTGGATTAAGAGTCCTATTCTAGTTCTAGTTCGACATTTCTACCTTTATTCACTGTGAAACCCTGAGTTATTCCATTCAAAACTCACATCCCTTTAGTGTCCCAATTCAATCACCCATTAAAAGGGTTAAAACTATGGATAACTATCAACAGAAGGGTGCTAATATTGAGTAAGAAAATTAAGGCATGGACATAAATGACTTTAACATTAGTGAGATAAGGGAAGTACCAGATGAAAGATACTGAGAGAAGAGAGCACTTTGTAATGCAGAAGAGCTTGCTTTGGATGGTTTTCTGCAAAGATAGAATTTTGATCCCCATGACCTTCGACTTCAGTGCTATGTCTATGAATATTTCACATTACATGAACAAAAGAGACTTTGCAGATGCAGTTAAGGTTGTTAATCAACTGCTATAAAATTACAGAGACTATTTTGGATTATTCAGGTGGGCCCAATGAAAACACATGCACTATTAAAACCAGAGCTTTCTTCCAGCTAAGGAGGACATCAAGGGACGCACTGGAGAAGAAAGTCCCGGAGATTCAGTGTGAGAGAGACTAAATTCCCCATTGCTTGAAGGGACCACTGAAAATACTTGAATGCTCTTAAATGTTGGGGGCCTCTGGACAATAATCAGTGACAACTGACATGCATCAAGGAAATAGGGACCTCAGTCCTTACAAAACAAGAAAATGGCCTCTACCAACAACCTTACTGAAATTGGAAATGAATCCTTTCCCAGAGACTAAGTGAGGAACACTGTCCTGCTGACACAATGATCTCAGCCAGCACTTCAGGAGAAGAGAAAACTCTTCCCCTTAACCTCCAAGACCTAGATGAATAGAAACTTTGCTGTCTTCACATGTGATTTTTAAGTCATCCGAAGTCATCATCTCAGAATTCCAGTCAAAGGGACAGGAAAAGAGCATGGAGAAACAACTGTGAGAGCTTTCATGATCCAGGCCAGGAAGTAGCACATAGAGTGTATATGACATTTCATTCAAGAGTGTCATTTCATTTCATTCAAGAGTTGGCTGGGGATGCAGCTCAGTGGTTAAATGCCCCTGGATTCAATCCCCAGTACCAAAAATGATATATTAACTAGGAACATTTATTAATATTTTATTATGTGCCAGCTATTGTGGTGATTTAAATAATTATTTATTTACATCTCACAACAGCTCTACAATAGAAGTTTTATTATATTATTAGCAAAATATTTAGCTCACAAAGGTGCTCTCTTATTATGTGTTTCATAAATAATCAATCACTAAATTCCCATTTTACGAATGAAATCCTGAGCTGTGAAAGAAAAGTTGTATAATATAATTTTACTCATTGTATTGATCATTTAAGTTCCATTAAAAATTATGTTTTGAAATGAAGCTTTAGTTTCATTAAAATAGTTAACATTTAAATTCATTTAACATATACATTGTTGAAAAGACCATAAACTTTTGTTCTGTGAGATAATACCTCATAGGATAATAGCAATAATCTTTAAGAGTAACTCTATTTAAATATATTTTGCATAGAGAAAGAACAATCATAAAACCACTACTTCTTATTTCTCACTTGATTACACCAAAGTGAGTCTGTTGCCAGGGATGATCTAAGCTTATCTACAGAAAAAAAGTAGCATGATGATATTAAAAGCTTGTTTCTATAAGTGTTTGAATACATTAGATCAACCTCAACAGTGTTTTATAAAGCCACTTTTCTGATTCACTTTTCTGATTTGTCTCTTCTTGCTCAATCTCTTTCCCTAAGTCATGTGTCACACTTTTAATTCTTCTTACACAGCTTACTCAAAGCCCAGATCTATCAAGAAGACATTCCTGATTCTTCTGCCCAAAATGGACTTTTTCTTTTTAATGTTTATGACCTTTAAACTCTGATTTGGGGAGGCACACTTCACCATCTACCTTGTTTGCTGGATAATTAATCTTGAAGCCCAAATACAAGTCAACTTAATTTCAAAACCATTTTTCAGAAAGAAAAGCAAATCATACTGAAGAAAGATAATATCATCGAAAACCTCAAAGTAGTTGTTTAATTTTCTTCCTCAATTTCAAGATCTATAGCAAAACAAATAGCCATACAAGAAAGAATTAAAAATTAAGATAAAAAATAGAAAATGAAAAAAAATTCACAAGAAATTCAGGCTTTTAAAACTCAGAATTATATTTTAAAGTGCTTGATGTTTGATACTTTAAATAAGATGGTGAATAATGGGAGGTAAGTGGAAATTCTATATAAT
The DNA here is from genome assembly GCF_052094955.1 of Ictidomys tridecemlineatus. Lineage (NCBI taxonomy): Eukaryota > Metazoa > Chordata > Mammalia > Rodentia > Sciuridae > Ictidomys > Ictidomys tridecemlineatus. The sequence continues at coordinate 312,427 of NW_027521507.1, forward strand.
GCTTTATTTAAATGATTTAAATATCAATGCATGACTTTAATAATATTTTATGGCCAGATGAAGATAGAAATTTGTGACTTGGAAAATAGATCAGTAAAAAATCAGACAATAAAAAATGTGGAAAGTACAAAAAATAAATAAAATATAAATGGAAAATGAAAAATAAATGTAATATATACATAATTGAAATTTAAGGAAAGATGGAAAAAGAGTCAGAAATCAAGAACATTTCCAAACTGACAAAAGATATATCAAGACAAAATGTAAGCAGTGAAATTTAAGTAGGATAAATGTAGAGATAATAACATTTAGGTATATAATAGTAAATCTTCTGAAAACCAAATACAGGAAAGAATATCATAAAGCAGCCAGAGAGGAAAACTTCCATCAAAAAGAGAGCAAAAATTTACAAATGATTTATTTAAAAAAAGGAAAATAAAAAGACAATGGAATAGTATCTTTAATAGCTAAAAGAAAATACCTAACAAACTGTAACTGCTTTCTTGATAAATATAGCATTTAAAAAATGAAGGCAATATAAAAGATATTTTTCTGACAAGAAATAATTTATTACCAAAAGAGTGTTCTAAAGGAAATGGCAATGGATTTAATAAATCATTGTGAAAATAATAGATTAGTCAATAAATGGTCTGATTTTCTATTCATATAAAAATAATGGGAATATCTCTACTACAAACTCTACACAGAAATAAATTTCAGATGTCTAAAGACTTGTTGAAAAAAAGAAAATTATTTTTAGGAGGAATATGTGGTAGAATATCTCTATGACTAAATGAGAGGGAAAGATATCTTAAGATTCTTTAAAAACTGATAAGTATGATAATATTAAAATTTCTCTGAATAGACATCCCTTATGAACAAGTGAGACTATGGTAAACCTTATACTGGAAGAAAATATTTATATGACATACAATTGATTAAAGGTCATTTTTCAGAACATATGAAAACAATATCTAAAAACTAATAAAGAAAAGAGACAGACTTCCCAAAAGAAAGACCATAATTGAAAACCTAATTAGTTGAAGCAAATAAAAGGAATAGAGTAAAAGATGTCCAACTCTATTAGAAATTAAGCAAATTTACTTAAAAATGATGAGATACCAAAGTCTGCCTGCTTCTAGACAAGATGGAATAATAAGAACTTGATTTATACTTCCCCATAAAACAACCAAAAGAAAAAAAAGACAAAATACATGAAATCATGGCGTTCAAGACACTGAACATGAGCTAAGACAGAGCTCTGAATCCTGAGACATGAGAAACAAAAGGAATAGTCCTCCATTTATTTTAGTTGCTAGATACTTTATATTTTAAAAATAGAAACAATAACAAAGGATCACCCGTTCATTCATCATATCGCACAAAAGATTAAAAATGTAAAATGGACCATTGTTTTGGCTTGGATGGGAGGTGATCCCTGAAAGCTCATGTGTGAGACAATGCAAGAAGGCTTTGAGGTAAAACAATCAGGCCATAAGAACTTTAATCCAATCAGTCAACCATCCCTCTGATAGAAAGGGTTGGGATTAACTGAATGGTAACTGAAGATGGTAGGGTATGGCTGGAAGAGGTGGGTCAATCTAAATCTTTGAGGTTTAGATTTTGTCTCTGGCAAGTGGAGTCTCTGATTTTTGATCTTTGTGTGAGCTGTTTTCCTCTACCACACTCTTCTGCCATGATGGTCTGCCTCATCTGGAGTCCCCAGATGAGAAAAAGTTAAAAGTTCCCTAAATGAACTTTTCCTCCTTAAAATTTTTCTTGTCAGGTCTTTTGGTTGTAGCAACAACAACAAAAAAAGCTGACTAAAACAATCACCAAACTAGTTAAGAAAACTCAAACCATGAAATTTCTAGAAGAAAATATGTGAGAAAATTTTTGTTAGAATATTTTTAACCATGATACAAAAAGCTGTTCCATAAAAATACAAACTAAGGAATTTGAGTTCATCAAAAATAAAAACTGTTCTCTGCAAATCACTGTTAAATAAGAAAAGCCAAGGCAAAATCTAGGAGAAGATACCTACCACTTGTGTTTTTGATAAAACTTACTTTCAATTTGTAAAGTGGTGAAAATCTCTTTGGAAAACAAAATTAAACATAGTTTACCTCACGATCAAGCCATTTCATTCCTACAAGTTTTCTCAAGAAAAAATTAACGTGTATGTCCATACAAAAATTTGTATGAATGTATATAGCAATTTTAGTATTAATAGCCCTATTTCAGACAGCTTTTTCACTACTGCAACCAAAAGACCTGACAAACAATAATAGGAGGAAAAAATTTATTTGAGGGCTCACAGTTTCAGAGGTCTCAGTCCACAGATGTTTGACTCTATTCCTTGGGGCAAGAGGTGAGGCAGAACATCATGGCCAAAGAGAATGATAGATAAAAGTTGTCCAAGAAATCATATCAGGAAACAGAGAGAGAGAGAGCTCCACTCTTCAGTTACAAAATATATAATGCAAAGTCATACCCCCCAATGACCTACCTCCTCCAGCTTACCCTACTTGCCGATAGTCACCACCCAGTTAATCCATTTCAGGGGATTAACACTGATTAGGTCAAGACTATTATAACCCAGTCATTTCACCTGTAAGCTTTCTTGCTTTGCCTTACACATGAGCTTTTGGAGGACATCTTTATCTAGACTATAACAAGCCCCAGGCTGGAAATAACCCAAATGCCTATAAATAGATGAATAGATTGTGAAATATAGGAAAATTATTATGATTGATTAAAAAATAACTTTTACTGGCTGGGGCTGTGACTCAGAGGTTCCTCACTTGCCTGGTATATGTGAGGCACTGGGTTTGATTCTCAGTACTGCACATAAATAAATAAAATAAAGGTCTATCAACAACTAAAAAAAAACTTTTAAAATTGCATTTCAAAATAGAGTTGAGAGGATATTAGGGGACCAGAGCCTTTGCACATAAAAGTAAAGTTCCCTTTTTAACTGTACATGAGAAATAACAAGGGATGCTAACTTTGACCCTTCAAAACCATTAACACCTTTTATGAATGGTTACAGCTCAGAAGTTGTCACAGTGACCAACTTTACCCCTGCAGATACTCCTGGTTATCAATCATGACTAGTAGTCCATTGATGTACAGCTTGGTGTTAGGCTAATTTCTCTGTACCAATCTCTTTTCTGCTTATGCAGCTTGTAAAATTTCCTTTATCTACAGTTTCTCCTTCTCTTTAAAATATTATAACTTTTCAGGGTCTTCAGAGCACTTATTCAGAAATGTCTCAATCTGTTTTTTCCTAATTTACAATTCTCAGGTCCCAAATAAAGTTGTTGTTTTTTGTTTGTTTACAATTTCTGATTTGACATTGACAGGATAAAGCGACTATCCACTCAACAGTATAACTTTCAATGATAAAAAGTACTGAACTCTTCAAACAGGTTACAACATAGATGAATCTCAAAACAAATAGACTGACCAAAATAAATAAGGGGATAACAAGAGGATGCATGCAGTATGACATCCACTTATTTCACATTTTAAGAAGTTCCAACTAATTTATAGTAAAATAAAACATCAGTATTTGGGACAGTGGTAGAGGACAGGGATATAAGAAGGGAAGGCTTACTTAGGAGCCCAAGGAAATGTTTGGAGGTGATGAATGTATTCTTTATCTTGATTGTGGTTATTGTTTTACAAATCTGTGTGTGAATTTATGTTTTATTTGCAGACAGAATATCAAAATATCAAGTTGTTCACTTTGAATATGTGCAGTTTATTATAGATGATTAATGTCAATAAATCTGTTAAAAATCTTAAAAACAAAAACACAAATATTGAAGTCTCATATTTTAATCCAAACCAAGTGTTGGTGAGCATGTAGAACAATGAAAGTGCCATGCTTTTTTAGTGGGAGTGTAAATTCTTACAACAAACTGAAGATGAAAGTCATGTGTCTCCCCTCCTTCAACAGTTCTTCTCATGTTATTCCTTCACAAACTCTTGTACGTATTCACAGGGAGACATGTTGTACAAAATTGCTTACTTCCATATTATAATAATAAAACTTTGTAAAAAATGTAAATACCCATCAAAAAATGTTAAGATAAATAATCCATGACATGAAAACCAAACAATATGTTGTTTATGAATCCATACACATGTAGTAAAATTAAACACATACATAAGAATTATCTGACCAAAGTGTAGTTTAATGTGATTAAGGAGGATTATATATAAATCTCAATTAATAAATGAAAGGGCAAGTGATTGGGGAAGATTATATAGAAGCTTCAAGATTTGTTTTTGTTCCTCAGAGCATGATAAGTTGGTATTTATATTATGCTCTATACGTAGGTATTTTTTGAAATATCTCTAACATATATGGGAGTCATTCTCCATACTTATAGATATGGTAATTTAGATCAGAAAGGTTCTGAGATTTACCAAGGTCACATAACTAGTGAGTTGAAAATTTAACCTAGAATCTAAACCTTCCTTCTCCTAGTCCAGTGCTCACTCATTCACATCACTGTTTCTATCTTAATATTAACAAGTCAGAAAAGCTAAGAAATTACTTGGTCTGAGATCACAGAATGATTGTAGCTTAAATTTTCTTATCAACACAAGCTATTAAAATAATTACTTAGAAAAAATGTGAAAAAGAAACTCTGGTGCCTCAATATTGTAAGAAAAATGAAACAATTAAATATGTGGAAATCTGAACTAACAGGAGCTTGTGGGAGCAGGGAGAGGAAATACCAGGACACATAGGTAATTATAAAGATCTTTGATTTTTTTAACGAGAAAAAAAAACATGATCAAGCAAAGGAGATTGCTATGCCATTTTATACAGTTTTTAAAAGAATATATAAACAAAAATTCTTGTTAAAAACATTCAATATTGGTTGGGGATGTGGCTCAAGTGGTAGTGCGCTCGCCTGGCATGTGTGAGGCAGTGGGTTCAATACTCAGCACCACATAAAAATAAAATAAAGATATTGTGTCCACCTAAAAAAAAACTAAAAAGTAAATATTATTTTAAAAACCCCATTTATATTGGAAACATAGTCTTATCCCCAAACTCATCAATATGTATACATTAATTATGTTCAACTCTCTACATATTTCTCATACCTAGATAAAGTGGCTTAAAAAAAAGAAAAGAAAAATAGTCCCTTTGTTATCCTGAAAAATATTATATAATTTCTTAATCACATTTTAAAAGTTTTGGTAAATTTGTTAAAATGTACTTTTGTGTTACCCTTAGAAACTTAACTTTTCCATATGGAAATTGAAACATATTTGTGTATTTGTTCATAGGCATAATTATTTGTATATGTATAACATGAATTAATATTATATGCCTAACAATATCACATAATGATATGTATAATTTAGTTAAGTATTATTTAAATTGAATGAATTTAGACTTTGACACTTTTTTTAACAAAAGAGGTAATATTTGATAACATTTTAACTTTAAATCTTGAACACAAATATATTCATTTCAGGATGAAAGTCATAGAGGAAATGCTCTGTAATGCTGACCTCAACTGTCACTGGTCTGTTTATCCTTCTTTATGGATAAATTATCAGAGAAGATTTATTCAAGACACAGTTCTAGTAAGTAAATATATATTAGCATAGGTAGTCATCAGATTCTCTCCAAGCATTGGTATATACAGAATCCCTGCACTGATGGAAAATATTAAATAAATTATTCAAAATACTCTTATGCATGCTTTAACAGGACTATCTTTAAAATGCTTCTGAGAAAAGAGAGGAAATTAGCCCACCATAATTGGCAAAGCCTTCACAGATGTCATTATAAATAAATGGGATGATGTCTGGGAAAGTATTTTTCAAACAGTAAATATTTATTGCATTTAAGAGATTATTGTTGTTATTATAAATTCTTCCATCTCCATTTCAGTAAATAGGACATTTCACAGCATGATATAACTTTGCACATGCAAAGCATTAAAAATATTGCATGGACTGCTAAGGCCTATCATCCCATTATCTTTTCAAATATTTATTCCATCTATTCATAATACCTCAACCATAAGAAAAAGTAAACTATCCTCTGCACAATTCATTGTCCCACCAACATATCTTCTTCTTCTTCTTAAAAAATTGTATTATCTGGTAGGCAGAAAAATGACCTGCCACAGATATCTCTACTGTAAACCCTGGAACCTGTGCATATGTGAGATTACATGGCAAAGAAGAATTGAGGTTTCGGGCAGGTTTGATATTGTTATGTACTTGACTTTGAGGTGGGTAGATTATTTTGTATTACCTGGGTGGGCTCAATGTAATCACAAGACCTCTTAAATGCAGAGGAGGCAGGTGGTAGAGTCAGTGTCAGAATGATGCATTTGGGAGAGACTTGCAAAAGTGTTGCTGGTTTTAAAGATGAAAGACGGGGTGAGGGGCCAGTTGCTGCAGGTGAATTCTAGAATCTGAAAAAGGCCAAGAATAGAGTCTTCTCTGGAATTCACAAAGGAATGAATGTAGCTCTGCCTGATTTAGCTCAGTTAGAGCCATTTTTTGATTTTTGACCTTCTGGACTGTTAATATAAATTCTTACTGTTTTAAGCCTTTAAGCTTTTGATTGTTACAACAAGAAACTATTACAATTAGTCCCTATTCCATTTTCATAAAAACCAGTTCCACAAATGCTCTATTGAAAGTTTCAGCCACTGCTATTGGATTTTTTTATTATTTCAATTTACTGCAAATAGCTTATGACATCTATTTTTATTTTACACTTCTATAGGTCAGAAGCTCAGGTGTACTCTATTGGGTTCTATGCATATGCATGAAATCTCACAGAAATCAAGGTGTTGGCCAGCATGGGCCCTTATCTGAAGGCCCTGCGATCTGCTTCCAGGCCTATCCACTTGTGAGTTCATTCATTTCCTGGAAGCTGCAGGCAAGGTCTCCATTCTTTTATGACTATTAATCAGAGACATTTTTCAGGCCCTATGGCTGCTTGAATTTCTTCTCATGTGGTGCTCATAAAGCCATAACTACTTCAGCCATTTCTTCTCCCACTTGAAATCTCTTACTTCTCGTTAGTCATCACTTGGAAAAATGCTCTACATGTAGGTCCTTATGTTATTATGTCAGACCCAACTGGATGATATCCCCATGTAAAGCCACATCACATAATTACAGGAGTGACATCTCACCATATTCACTGATTAAGCTGATCAAATAGGACATATTTGGGGGTATTTTAAAAATTACAATAATTCAATTGCCTTTACATTTTTAATATATTCAAATCATTGATACATTTATTTCTAAAGATTGCTTCTGTATTGCCCTGTCTTCTGATGTACTTCTTTTACAGAGAGAAATTTCCACTAATGGATAAGAAACTCCTCAGCACAGATATAATATTCACTCATTAATTGGCATTATGTTAGAAGCTAGAGAGACAGACGAAAAACACTCCGAGGAAAGAGCCTAATGCAACAATATTCAGAAGAACTAGAAGAAGTATGGACAAATTTGAAGAATGTTTAAAAAAATACAAAGAGAAATCTCATGATTTGGATAAGACTTGGATGATTTAAAGACTGTGTGACCATGAATAAGAATTCTTAGCATCAAATCATAGTTAGTCATTTCTGAATGCATTCAAAATTTATTCAGTGAGCCTTTAGTCTTCATTTTAAGAGAGAAAAAAACTATTAGCCTATCTACCAAAAGAGGTTTTGGGGGGTTAAATGAAAAAAAACTGGATGAAAATTTTTATAAAGCCATAAAATGCTATTTAAATATGAATTACTGAAATTATTAGTAGAGGTTCTTGTTTGTTGTCTCCTACATTTACCTTGTTCAGTGGAGAATAATTCATATTATGGATGTTCAATGAAAATACTGAACATCTTCATTATTTGTAAATAAATATATATAACACATTTTATTTTTCTTTTTAAACTATCAATATCTCCTATAAGAGGTCAAATTTATTCCCTGTGTTGCTTCTTTATTCACCTTTCTTGTACCTAGTTTACCCTTAGGCTTCAGAGGGCTTTAATTTTACACTTGCTTAAATTCTTTCTGATGCAGGAAAACTGCCACAGGTAAAGTGATTCCAGATGTGACAAGTTGGCAGATGCCAATAGCACTTCTGAGAAGAAATGGCTGCACTTGGGCTGGGGATATAACTCAATGTAGAGTACTTGCATATAAATAAACAAAATAAAGGTATTGTGTACAACTAAAAATAAATATCTTTTAAAAAATATGCCATTACCATGAAAAATCATGCTCAAATTCTCTGAGTTAAAGCCCTGATTCTTTAGCATAAACTAAGAAGTCTTATCTAATATGATCCCACTTAGCTCTCCGCCTCATCTTTAGCCATGTAATTTTTCTCCCTCCATTTTCGTGCAGTTTCACTTTTAAATCATGCTTGTCATGCCCTTGGGCCTTTGCACAAATCAATTTTTTTAAACCTGATCCTAATTGCAGAACAGACTACAGTCCAAATGATTTTCCTCACCTAAGGACCCTGCAAGATCCAGCATCTGCTCAATTGCCCTGTCAAATCTCAACCTACTCTTCTTTTATGTGTGTTTTACACTTCTTGTTTCATAGCTATAGCCACATCTATCCTTCATTCTGCAGGGGACACCTAGTTCTTTACCTCCTCTAGGTTTTCACACAGGTTATTCTTTTTGTTTAGAATTATGTCTCTTTACTTCACTCTTTACTTACTTAAATACCATGTATCCTTCAGGTTTCACTTGACATATCTTTTCTCAGGAAAAAACTTAGAGTCTCTATTTCAGTAGAGAAATAGTATAGCAGCGACTCTGTTATATGGTTTTCAAAGCACTTTAGACTTTTAATTTATAGTATTTTAAATCACATTTTCTGATTGTGTATATTTACCTGATTTAAAAAATAAATGTCCATCATCTACACAGACGTTGAAAATCCATGGAGGCATGATGATTTTTCCTTGACAAGAAATTAATTTTTTTCATCTAACTATCCTGGCTGGCTATCCAAACACCTGACATACCAGTCACTGGATAAACACTTGAATTTAATAAAAATTGTAGTTATGGAAATTATTATCTAATGAGCAAAAATTGCCACACTTTCTATCTTCTCATCACAAAGTTGTACATAATGTCAATACAACCACAAAATTTATACAATTGCTTTATACAGAAGCTCAAAGACAGAATGAATGAACAACACATGCAAACACTTTGATTAGTTCAGTATTTAGCACATAATTTCAATTCAGTTCATTTCTTTTGAGTTATAGCGTCAAAAATTTAACATGATAATGATTTAAGTAAAATAGTTCTTCTTTTCATTGTAATTGCATATAAAAAGCTGTGGGTTAATAACTGAAAAAGGAATAATTTAGAACACCTTAATTTCTTTTTTTTTATTGGTTGTTCACAACATTACAAAGCTCTTGACATATCATATTTCATATATTAGATTGAAGTGGGTTATGAACTCCCAATTTTACCCCAAATGCAGATTGCAGAATCACGTCGGTTACACATCCACAATTTTACATAATGCCCAATTAGTAATTGTTGTATTCTGCTACCTTTCCTATCCCCTACTATCCCCCTCCCCTTCCCTCACATCTTCTCTCTCTACCCCATCTTATTAATTTCTTTCAATGTTTTTCTTCTGAAAAAGTAAAGGTCATATTCAGAACATGATAAAAAAATCAGAATTTTGGTCCCTAGAATCACCAAATATAATTTTAGCAAAAAATCTTTACACGATTGTCAATTTCTACTACATTTTAAAGGTGATCCAACCCACAGGTCTAGATATAATTATTCTCCAGTTAAGATGTGTACTAAGGTACATACATGATTTCTTTTATGTGTGTTTTACTTTTTGGTTTTCTTGTGAAAAATTTATAGAATTGCATGTATGCACAAAAAACACATTCCTTATTTTAAATTCAAAGTATTGTTTCATTTTCAAGGATAAAAATGGCTTTTTTTGTATCAGTGTTGTTGGAGATTAAGTCTTCCCATTTTCATGTGAGAAAATTAGTATATTAATGTAAATCTTATAAAATATTTTACTTCATTTATTTTTGAGGCTTCAAATGTATTAAAGAATTGTTGGGAAGAATATATTTATATATGATAGATGAGGAATCTGAAGCCCAGAGACTGATTTGCATAAGGTTCTTCATGCAGCATTAAATACAAATTTGAGATATTGTCCTATTTTCTCCTCCTCTAACATGATATGTACCCTAGGTTGTATTACAAGTTATAAATGCCCATGTTATAAATGTAATATATATAATACATATATATTACAAATAGTACAAGTTCCCTTCTTTAAAGAGGATGGGTCTTGGAAAACAAAAGTCCTCCTTTGAAATTAAAGAGAGAGATGATGGTATTGCGGTGGGAATGTTTTCTCTTTTTTGTACTTGTAATAAGTGTTTGTTTTTCATTTATATGTGGTTAATCTGTGGCTTTATTCTGTACATTTTATTTTTGCCATTTGAGTTTTCTTATTGGGGATCCAGATGGATGATGATCCCAAGTAGGCCTCTACGTTCTCTTGACACAGTAGTGAAGGGCAAGAGGCAGACAGTAATTGGAGATATTGCTATGATCTTTGATTATCTGTGGAGTGTATCATGTTTGCTAATAACCATTGACCAAAGAAGCAAGATATAGGGCTAAACTCCTATAGATGCATTTGGGATACAAACACCTCCCATAGTAGGCACTGGCAAGTAACAATGTATTTGGTGAGCAAGTACAGTCCTCCCAGAGAAGTAGAACTTATTCAGTGATTGTGAAAAAATAATGTGATGTACCAAAGATTTCTTTCTTGATCACAAATATTTACTTGTCTCCTTCTTGCATACCAAGTATTCTATTCCTTTACCTAAGAAAGATATTGCAAATTTTACACAATCAAACTCTCAACCAGGATTTAACCAAAGTCTTTACATTTTAGGGAGTTATAACTCCTCTTGACCCAAGGATCTGTAAACTAAATTTTTCAGGCTACCCCAGCCATGCACACACTTGTATATAAACCAGTTTTAAAAGGGGAAATGGAAAGTACTCAGGAACAACCGGACTATACAAATTCTTAAGTTGTTTTGGGCAAATGTTATAAAACTCTTTATTTAAAAGTAAGTAATGGACCTTGATTGTGCACAAATTCTACTTCCTATAATAGGTTCCATGGCTCCTTATTGGCCATAGGTACTTAGTTCGTCTCTGACTTTTTTTTTTTATTCTCCTTGTTCAAATCCAAACAGAGCAGATCATGACCTATTTGATAATTTAGTGTTTTTTTAGCCTACATTACTCCTGTGGACATATTATAAAACAATAAACTGTTTTGCACCCAGTTCTTTCGATTACGTGTATAGTCAACTGTACTCTATTATTCACAAGTTCAATATTTTTAAAATTTTTCACCTCTCCTTGAAATATTCTTTGAGAGAGCAATTTATACTCCTATTCTTAAGCTACTAGATCCAACTAAAAACATACATCAAATCCATATTAATCCATAGTGTTTTCTTTACAGAGCTACAACTTTAATTTTAGCTTATGTCTGGAGATTGAATCTGATTCTTTGAATAACTGCTTACTTATTTTTTACACATTGAACATAAGAAGAAATTTCAAATCTCATCCCTGGAAGTTTTAGGATTACTGGGTTTTTGATTTTACCTTACATCTTTCCTTGCAAATTGGCCAATTCTTTTCTGAGCCCATATAGAGGTACTTGCCTTGTTGTACTTCCTCAATGCAAGTACAAAAAAAGTCTAAGAATTAAAAAAAAACTATTTTACTAAATCATATAAATGTATTATGCTGATTATTTGCATCTCCAAGTTCTTAAAACTTTCAGCATACCAGATGTTTACTACTGCATGAGACCAGTTGTCTTTATTTTCCACCCTCCAATAAAAATTTAATTGCCAACATATTATACATTTCTAATGACATAGCTTAGGTTATTTTGTTGGGAGAGCACCCCTTCCTGGTACTACTTTTTGGGTAGCAATCAGTTTCATTGCATAACAAACACCACCAAAATTTTTGTGGCTTATAGTAATAAACTTCCTTATTCATGTTATATGCAGTCTGACTCTGGTTGATACCACTTTGCTTGACTTTACTCCATGTGTGTTTCCATACTAGAAAACAGACTGTAGGAGCAACCTCTATATAAATATACCCAATCTCACATCAGAAGGGAAGACCAAGGGGTGTGGTAACATTTTTAAGCAGAAATCAGTATCTTAATTTTCAGGATCAAGTGCCAAAGCTTTTCTTGTTTGTTTTGTAAACAATCTTCTTTATAGTAATTGAGGTCCCTGTGGTAATATTCCAATTATTCCACTGCAGAGAAACTCCACACTGATGACTGTGAGTTATACTTTACTAGTATTTATGGAATCTTAGGTTGGTTGTGGCACATCTTCAGAGTTTCTATAGTTAGACTCATTACCATAAAATTGGGAAACCTAAGGGTAAAGAGGTAAGTGTCTTTCAAAAGGTCATACTATAAGTTAGTACCTAAACAAGGGAGAGAATGGTACATCTCCTTACTAGTGTAGACTTTGGCCCACTCCATGTTGTTTCCTTCATAATAAATGTGAACTTGTTTTGCAAGACCAGTGTTTTTCTTTTTTAAATTATAGCTGTTCATATCATTGTTACTAGGCACAGTGATGGACTCCACTGTCATCTTATGTTCATACATAATTATCTGTCATCTTAGGCTAAGTTATGTAGCATGTCTGTGCAGGTAATTTAGGCTAACTTACATTTTAAAAACAAACAACCCCACAATCTTAGATATAAAGCATCAAAGATTTATTTCTCACTCATGTTCATGTACATTGTAGGGTGGCTTGACTCTGCTCTATGCCTTTGTTTTTACAGACTAAGAATAAAAAGAAAATGTTATTAAGGAAATAATTGTTTCATGGCAATAAAAAGTAAGATAGTAGGGCTATGGATTAGTTTTAATTTTTTTTCATTCAAAATCACACACACACACACACACAAAACAAAACACCTCTTACCCACAGAGAAGCATGGTGATGTTGGGGTAAATTCAATAATTCTTCTGCAGTTAAGGGTTGAGAGCAGAAGGCAGAGCAGCAAATATTTTCTCTATAGTTTATGTATATATATTATACACACACACACACACACACACACAAGCTTAAAGAAAACTAATGGATAGTCTTCAGGACTTTGTTTCATTTGGGCAATTGATTTTAAAAGATGTTTTAGCCAGAAATAGAACAAAAATATGTAGAAAAGGGAGCCCTTGTTAGCTTTGTGGTGCTATGTATACTGGGATGCTGTTTCCAGAATAGAGGAGTAAGCTTCTCATAAATGGATCTTCCTACAAATAAGAGTTATTGCATCTCAAATAAAAAAAAAACCACAAAAAAACAAAACCTACCTGAGGGTGCTGGAGATGGAAGCTGAGCATGCATCATTTGAAAACAAATTAAAGGTTGGAGCACATGACCAGCAGAGAGTCAGTGTGTCCTTCCTTAGCAGCTTTACGAGGAAGTTAATCACAGAGTGGTACTGGTCATGCGTGTCTGTATTTTTGAGAGGAAAAAAAATTCACCCTCCTTTTTGCAAAAGAATCAGAGAATGGAGCACAGAGAAACCAGTGCTTCTGGAAAGGGGACCAGAAAAGAGGAAACACTAAAACATGAGTTACTGACACCTGAAGCATTCATGCTCTGACAAGTTCAAAACAATCAGGAGCCAAGCTTTCAAGAAGCCAAACTATAATTTAAGCTGCCACCACCACAGAAGAGTAGTGTAGTGGCACTCCCTCCTCAACAAAAAATCTTAACTGGGCTTCTCTAGAAATTTTTGCCATGGCTGATTTTAGGACTGTCAGCAAAAGAGTCTCTACAAAAGAGTTCAATGTAGAAAAACTTCTTATTTTCATGTTGCCCTATTTTACTTGGCCACTAGCCTGGAATAAATCAGGAATCTGGGTGCTTGACACCCCCTTACTAGTTTTTTACAAATATTTATTCAGTATAGTAGTTTGTAGAAATGTATAAACAAGGCCTCTGACCTTGAGCTCCAGCTTCACAGAGATGTCTACATTCCTAAGATAAGAAAGTTACCAATTAGGCTCCATGGAAACAGCTGGCAGGGGGAGGAAAGAAAGGGGAGAAGCAGCTCTCCCCTTCTCAGGTGTTGTGCTTGAAGGGTTAGCTTGCCCAGAACAATGAGAGAAAAAGCTGCTTTTATGTGAACTTCTGCAGACAGTGAACTTCTGAGCCCCTCCCCTTACATGCACAGTGAACTTCTGAACCTCTCCCCTTACATGCTGGGTATAAAATTCTGAAATGACCTGAACTCAGGGTTCAGGGGATTAATTGGTTACAGCAAAAGCTGTGCCCTCTGAGCCTGGCTGCAGCCAAATAAAAGTTCTTCCTGCTGTCTTTTGGGTCTTGCCTACAATAGTAGTTTTTAAGTTAAATAGTAGTTTTTAAATATTTATTTATTTATTTTTTAGTTTTTGGCGGACACAACATCTTTGTTTGTATGTGGTGCTGAGGATCGAACCTGGCCGCATGCACGCCAGGCAAGCACGCTACCGCTTGAGCCACATCCCCAGCCCTTAAATAGTAGTTTTTAAGTTAAATTCTAGGAAAGAAAAAACCAACCCGTTTTAAAACAATATGAAAAAAAAAATCTCTAACCTAGATTTTCATTGATAATGTCCACAATTAAAATACAAAATCACTGTTGTTACAATCAGCTAGGAAACCATTATTCTTTTTGAAGGCAAAGGAAAATCAGTAGATGTCAACTCTTAGATGACCACATGTTACAATTATCAACAAGGACATTACAGTGATAATTATGCTCATTGAGGTAATGAAAAATGTTTGCAAGAAATAAAAATATTGGCAATATCAGTATAGAAATGTAAATTAGAAAAATAATAGAAATTTAGAATTGATAAAATATAAGGCATGAATTATAAACTTCCTGCGTCATTTTGATCATTAAAAAATAGGTGGCAAACATTCTAAGTGAAACTGAATATGGAGCAATATAACCTTCTAATTTGAAGATGAGAGAGGAAAATCTGGAAACATATACAAAATGGTCCTCAGAAATCTTCAGTCAATTTCAAAAGATCTATCACATTGGTAATTGTAGTCCCAGAAAACAAAGAGAAAATTTGGAGAAAAAACTTATTTGTAGAAATCATGAACAAAAATTTAAATCTGGTGAAAAACCTAGATTTATAGATTCTCAACAGATCATCAAACTCCAAATGTTATCTTTTAAAAGAACCATGCCCGTAGACATAGGCGCATTGTAGTTAAAGAACCGAAAGCTGAAAGTGAGGAGAGATTCTTCAAAGCAACCTGAAAATAACATTTTGCATACCAGGGAGCAATGATTGAAATGATAGTGGATATGACCTCAAAAACCATGAAAGACAGTCAACAGTGAAATAGCATAGTTAAAGTGTTAAAAGGAAAAAGTGTTAACCTGAAATTCTGTATTAAGTAAAAATAGAATGGAGTAAAGTAAGATATTTTTAGATAAAGCAAACTATGAAAAATGCAAATGAGATTCTTTAGTCTTGAAGAAGGAAATGATACAAGAGGAAAACTTAGATTTTTAAGAATGACTAAGCTTAAATGAATAAAGTTGAAAGATAGCAAACATGGTTATGTATACAAGTAACAATTTTATAATCCCCTCAATATATAAAGGTTAATATAGAAAATAAACAGTATTTTGTATGCCTATAGTGAACAAATAGGAAGTGAAATTAAAAAAAAATCAATAGGAATTCCCCTAAACCATAAAATGCTAAACAAAAACTTCAAAAAACAGGTGCAATTTTTATATGTAAACAATAGAGATGGAAAAAAATTAACAAAAATCAAAATAAATGGAGAAAAATTACACATGCAAGTATTGGAAGAATCTATATTATTAAGATGAAAATTTACTTCAAAGTGATCTATAAATTCAATGCAATTCAATACAGTGTCTACAAGTTCTTTTAGAGAAATTGACATGGATTTTTAAAATGTATGTGAAAACATAAGAAATGAAATAAAATAGTGAGAATAATGTTAAACAGAAGAAAACCTGTAAGACTTAAACTACCAAACTTTAGTAATTATAGTAACACTGTAGTAATCAAAACAATGCACTATTGGCTTAAGGACAGACAGATGGATGGAGCAAAATAGAGAATCCAGAAGTAGAACCCACATATGTGGTGAATTGATTTTTCAACACAAATGCTGAGGTCATTCAATGGTGAAAAAAAATTTATTTCAAAAAACGGAACTCATCAGTATGAAAAAAATAAAATAACAATAATCTCACCTTTAACTCACACAAAGTTACTCTAAATTGTAGACCTCAATAATAAAAGGTAAAACCATAAAATTCTTATTTCAAAACAAAACATAATCTTGAGGATATATATATATATATATATATATATATATATACACACACACACATATATATAATTATATATATATATACACATACATATATATACGTATATATGTATTCATTAAATAGAACATGTAAGGCAAAATTTTATAAATTAGACTTCATAAAATTTTAACACCTTTGTTCTTCTAAAATATACTAGTAAAATAAAAAGCACAAAGTTATAAAACTACTAATTAAGTTAGATTGAGACTGAAAAAGTAAATAAAAGGCAACTCAAATAAACATAGACAATGTTTATAGTAAATAAAATTTGTTCTATAATATATAAAAAATTATACAATTCAATAATAAGAAGTCAGTCCACATTTTAATGTTCAAAACATTTTAACAAGCATTTACAAAAGAAGATATATGAGTAGGCAATAGATAGTAATTATAGCAAAAGACACTTGTCATCATTAGTTATCAGTGAAAAACAAACTAAAACACAATAATGTAATAACTACCCCAAAATATCTAAACTTAAAAAGAACAGGCAATATCAAGAACAGCCTAGAATGTTGAGCAACTGAAACTCCCATAAATCATTAGCAGGAATATAAAACAGTACAATCACCATCAAAATGTTTATCATTTTCTTGTAAAATTAACGTGTTTACCATATGATTTAGCTATTTCACTTCTAGGTATTTACATGAGGCAATATAACCAGATGCCAATGCAAATACATGTACATGAATGCTAATATCATTTTAATTTTAATAGTCCAAATAGTCTCCATTAAGTAAATCATTAAAGTAAAAAGAATATGTTAGTATTCAAGGGAATATTATTGAATCATAGAAAGGAATAAATGGTTGATACATACAATAATATAGATGAATCTCAAAATTATTTTTGCTGAAAGAAAGATGCTGAAAGTATGATATGATTTCCTTTATTAAAAATGCAAACACAGGAGGCTTTGGTTGTGATTCAGAGCACTTGCCTCTAACATGTGAGGCATTGGGTTCAATAATCAGCACCACACAAAATAAACAAAAATAAAAATATTGTGTTCCTCTATAACTAATTTTTTTTAGAAAAATGCAAACAGAAAGACATAAACACAGAAAAATATTGCATGATCTCTCACATGGAAGTAAAATATAAAAGAGCTCATATATACAAGTGATTGAGAATGAAATAGTAGTCACCACAGCTGGGGGAGGAAATGAGGAGAAGCAGGTCAAAGGGTACAAAATAACAGATGTGAAGGATGAAATTTAGAGATCTAATGTACAAAATTGGTACTAAAGTTGAAAAAATTGTGTTTGGGATTTTTGTTTAATAAGTAGCTTTTAGCAGCTCTTATTACCAATAAAAGTAACCATGAGATGACAGATGCTAATTGGCCTCACTAAAGTAATCATGTTACTGTCTACATGCATCCCCTAACATATTGTAAACCTCAAATATACACACATAAAACTGTTTTAAAAAAAAACCCTAAGTATCTACCAGTGAAATAAATGAGAGTATATTGAAGTGGAAAAAAATCTATTGTGACAAAAAATAGTGGTTGCTTGCAATTAAAGGCTAAGTGTTGGGGGCAGGCTGTAAAGGTATAGGTAGGATGTTTTAGAAATGATGGAAATATTAGATATCTTGATTATGATGGGGATTTCATGAGCATTTATGGTTGCCAAAGTTATTGATTACAAATTTTAAATTAATGCAGCATCTTTTTAAAAATTTGTTTTAATTAGGTATATATAACAGCAGAATACATTTTGATTAATTGTACACAATTGCAGCATGACTTTTCATTTCTCTGATTGTACATGATGTAGCGTTGCACCCATATGTGCCTAGGGTAATAATGTCCATCACATTCTACCATCTTTCCTGCCCCCACACAACCTACCTTGCCTCCTTCCCCTTTGCCCAATCAGAGTTCCTCCGTATTTCCCATGCCCTCCTCCATTATGGATCAGCATTCACTTATCAGAGAGAACATTTGGCCTTTGGTTTTGGGGGATTGGCTTACTTCACTTAGCATGATATTTTTCAACTCCATCCATTTACCTGCAAATGCAATACATTTTTTCCCCTTACGCTGAGTAATATTACATTGTGTATATATACCACAGTCTCTTTATACATTCATCTATTGAAGAATATCTAGGTTGATTCCACAGTTAAGCTATTGTGAACTGAACTGCTATAAACATTGCTATGGCTATATTCCTATCGTATACTGATTTTAAGTCCTTTGGGTATAGACTGTGGAGTGAGATAGCTGGGTGAAATGGTGGTTCCATTCTAAGTTTTCTAAGAAATCTTCATATTTCTTTCCAGAGTGGTGGCACTAATTTGCAGTCCCACCAGCAATGTATGAGTGTGACTTTTCCCCCACATCCTCACTGATACTTGCTTGTATTTTTGATAACTGCCATTCTGACTGGCATGATATGAAATGTTAGAGTAGAGTAGTTTTGATAAGTAATACAACATCTTTCATGGACTTTTTTCTCAAGAAAGTTTATATGAATAAACTTCTGTATGAATATCTGATTGGAGCTTTGTTTTGCTACTGTAAAGCATATCAGTAATAATTTATGATAAGAGAAGAAAGACTTTGCTTGTTACAGAAAAAGCATTATTCTGAGAGAGAAAACATGAAAATGATATTGAAAAGAATTTAATTGAGTAGGTTCCATAATTTGTAACGTCACCAGACTGAAGAGGCTAGCAGAACACAGAGAAGTCCAAAAAGATAAGTACAGCCCTAAGCTCACTTATTTTTTTCTTCCTTGAAAAATTGGTTGATTTGCAAGCTACATCTGAGAGGCTGAGAAACCAAACAGAATTTCTGACAATCTAATATGAAAATGAAAAAATAGAATATAGAACACTGAAGGAAGAAATAGAAGAAGACCTTGAAAGATGTAAAGACCCCATATGTTCTTAGATAGAAAGAATTAATATAATTAAAATGGCCATACTAACAAAAGTGCTATACAGATTCAATGCAAATCCCTAGGCAAAATTCCAATGATGTTCTTCATGTAAATAGAAAAAAAGGACTTATGAAATTCATCTGGAAAAACAAGACTCCCAGAATAGCCAAAGTAATCCTTAGTGAAAAACAGTATAGGAGGAAGCATCACAATACCAGACCTAAAATTATACTATAGAGCTATAGTAACAAAAACAGAATGGTAATGGCACCAAAACAGGCAAGAAAACCAACGCAACAGAATAGAAGATAAAGAGACAAACCCACCAAAATACAATTATCTCATATTAGACAAAGTTGCCCATAGCATACATTGGCAAAAAGATAGCCTCTCAACAAATGGCGCTGGGAAAATTGGAAATCCATATGAATTTTAACCCACATCTCTCAATCTGCAAAAGCTCAACTCAAAGTGGATCAAGAACCTAAATATTAGATGAGAAACCCTGCACATACTAGAAGAAAAGGTAGGCCCAACACTTCAACATATCAGGTCAAGAACTTACGTCCTTCATAAGACCCCTAAAGCACAAGATGTAAAATTGAGAATCAATAAACAGGATGGCATCAAACTAAAAGCATCTTCACAACAAAGGAAACAATCAAGAACATGAAGAGAGAGTCTACAGAAAGCTAGAGAATTTTTGCCACCTGCATCTCAGATAGAGCATTCATTTCTAGAATACGAGAACTCAAACTTAATACACACACACACAAAATATATAAATAAATAAATAATCTGTCAGTAAATAGGCAAAGGAACTGAACCAGCACTTTACAGAAGAAATATGAATGATAAACAAATACATGAAAAAGTGTTCAATATCTCTAGCAATTAGAGAAATTCAAATTAAAACTACACTAATATTTCATATCATTACAGTTAGAATGTCAATTATTTAGAGTATAATTAACAATAAATGTTGTTGAGGATGTGGAGGAATGTACACTTACTTGTACATTGGTAGTGGGACTGAAAATTGGAGCAAAAAATCTGGAATAGAGTATGGAGATTCCTCAAAAACTTGGAATGAAATCACCATTTGGCCCAGTTATCCGACTTCTTGGTCTAGCCCAAAGGACTTAATATCAGCATACTACAGTGACACATCCACATCAATGTTTATAGTTGCTCAATTCACAATACCTAAGCTATGGAACCAACCTACATACCCTTAAATAGATGAATGGATAAAGAAAATTTTGTATATATACACAATGAACTGTTACTCAGCCGTAAAGAAGAATGACTTTTTGATATTTGCCAGCAAATGGATGGATCTGGAGACTGTAATGCTAAGTGAAGAAAGCTAGTCCCAAAAAGCCAAAGGTCAAAATTTTCTCTGATATGTGGAAGCTATCAGAAAGGGGCAGGTGAGGGGAAGAATAGAAGTGAAGTAGATTAGACAATAGGCAATGGAGAAAAGCAAGGGAAAATGAAAGACAGTGGAATGAGTCTGACATAATTTTTCCATGTACATATAAATTTTCGAAACAACACAGTGAATCCCACCACCATGTATAATGCTTATATAATTATACCTAAATTACAATTCTGTCATCTATAACTAAAAAGTACCAATAAATTTTTTAAAAAGGTGTATTCATAGCCTATGAGTTTTAAAGACTCTGACAGCTTTCAAGGATACAAATTTAGTATTTCTTGCAAAACACTGTACAACAGAACATATAAATTCCACAGGGAAATGAATAAATAAATAAACACAAATATTCTACCTAGTTAAGATCTATGTGGATAAATTATCCATTAATTTCTAATGTATCAATAAAAATTCTGAATGATTCCTACTTACATAAAGAAAAAGACATTACTACAGACATAAAAGAAAAAAAAAGGAAGGAAAGGAAGAAATACAATTTGGTTAGGAGAGAGTTAACATAGGCTTTTTACTCCTGAGTTTGTCACCACAAATGAGAGGTTTTCATAGATCATAAAATTAGCTTCCTCCATTGCCAATTGCCCAGTTGCACAACAAGACAACCTACATATCTTTGCTAATTGGATGCAACAAGCTTGCTATGTTTTTCTTTCTTCCTCACTAGCCACACATGCTGTGTGAAGTTCTTCAAAGGGAATACCCTCCTTGATAAGATATACTCCTGACAAGCTGTCAAAGTAGTATAAGGCCAAGGTACCACAGAGTGAATATAAATGAAAATTGCTGCCCTAAATATATTGTGCAACCAGGAGACTTCTGGTCATAGATATTTGAGCAGTGTGTTTCATTGATTTTTTTAAAAAACTCATTAGTATTCTATGTATGAAAATTATTATGGGGATAAACAATCTTTATTCTACAATTGTCCAGGGAGCATCATACATTAAGTATAATGGTTCTAGAATATTCTCTTCATGGTCACTGCTTCAGACTTTGATGTATTATCATCAGAGAAATAAGCACATTACACTAAGTTTTCAGTTTGAAAATGTATATCTTTGCCCATTGTTGAAACTTTTATTAATCCCTACTATTTAAAATATTCTATGTTAGATACCAAGGAAAAGACAGATAATTCTGGTTTTCTTCCCCTCGTGGTTATGGTCTAATAGGAGCAATGAGACCTTATACATATAACCACAGGATAAAGAAAAAAGTAATAATTCCTGTAAAAGATGAAAAATATTGAGTTTGGGGATTTGGGAAGAATGGGTTTTATAGCTAGAAGGCAGTTAAAGATTATGTAATCCATTCTCTTCATTTTAGATAAGTGGAAATCATAGCCCTGGTAGAAAAATAATTTGCCTACTTTATATAGTTAATTAGCAACAGACCTATGAGCAAAAGAATTTCTTTGAGTTCCCCATCTTTTGACACCTTTTGTAATGGATGCTCACAATGGTTGAGAATAACAGTCAGCCTTGGGGCTCAAGAGAAGTGAACACCTGCATGTAGTTAATAGCAGGCAGCAGACCGATTCACCATTTAGAATCTTGGCCAAGTTCATACTGCATCTGATTTCATTCCAGAGGGAGCTCTTCAGGGAAATAGGCCAGGGTATGTAGAAAAGAAACAAAAACCAACTCTCAACAATCTAGCTCTTAAATTGCATTGTGGCTCAGGATTCTGCCTTTTCACCACTCCATCTGCAATCTTTAATACCAGTGCCTTGAATCACTGCCATTGTAACACGTCAATCTCAACATTCCTGATCAGTTGTTATCCAGTACCCAGGTGCATGCTGCCTATTGGATGGCTATTCCTGGATGTTATCTAAATGAAAATATAAATTAAATGGAAAATAACTAAAGCTGTCATCATTATCACAATTTCTTTGACATATTTCTGCTGTGCTATGACCTCTCTCAGGGCAATTAGGCTGTAAAACCTTAAAATAATTTGTCATTTGTAGTTCCTTATTACTGATTCTTTTTCTATCCCTGGATTTTACTTTCTGAGAACTTTCCTGTCTCTTCCTTCCTCTATGCTGTATCACTTACTAGAGTTAATAACTTCCTCAAAGACCCTAGGTATTAGCATCTGAAACTGTAAAATGAGGATACTAATTTCACTTACTCTAATAAAACTATTATGGTGGAATCATGGGAATTATTGGATGACATTTTTTTTCTTATTTATTTTTTGCCTTTCAACATTTTCTAAAAAGAACATATATTTTCTTTAATAATAAAAATTCACAAATTGAAGCCAAAAAATACACATTATAAGCAGATTCTCATGGTGTTTTGTGATTATTTTTACTTAAAAGTGATACATACACATGGCTTTACATTCAAACAGTAATAACTGGCTACACAATGAAAAGTATGTTCCTCCATGTATGACAAAAACTTCTAACCATAAAAAAATTCATCACCTCTTCTTCTAGATCACACAACTAATCAAATTATTGGACTTACTGGCACCTAACTATGACTATGTGACCATTTCCTACTCTGTATGTAAAAGTGGTAAGCATCACCTCCAGGCTTTGGAACAACAGTTCCCCATGTGGAATTCACCATGTTCTTTCTCCTTCATTCAGCTGAATTTTTAAAACCATAAAAACCATGGACCCACTGGAGAATATTTCTACAAACTTGAGAACTCTAGGTCCCTGGGTGACCTTATGGGATGAGGATTCTATTATTACAATTAATCCAGAATTTCCATAGAGCAGTATGAAAAATACACTTCTATTGTGTTTGAGCCATCATAAAATTTGGAATCCATCTTCTGTGTTAGATTTTTGTTACTATGATTTAGAGAAAGAAAGGGTTAGTTTAGCTCAGTTTTTGAGGTTTAGTCTTCAGTAGGCTGATTCTATTGCTCTTGGTCAAGGTAAGGCAGATTATCATGACAGAAAGACATAGTGAAAGAAAGCTGGTAAACTCAAGGCAACCAGAAAGCAGAAGGGGGGGAGTGGGTAAGGGCCACAGGAAAGCTAAATTCTTCCCCTTGTGACCAAAGTCTTCCAGTTATCCCACCTAATTATAGCTGTCACACACTAAGTCCATTCAAAATAGGATGGGCTGAGTAGGTTATAACTCCCACAATCTCTGAACATTCCTGCATGAACATAGGAACTTTTGGGAAACACCTCATATCCAAACCATAATATTCTGCCCCTGGTCACCAAAGGTTCATGTTCATCTCAAAATGCAAAATGCATTTATATCTTCTGCAAAAGTCTCCATAGTCTTAAAATTTCCAACTTTTCCCCAAAGTACAAATTTATGCTCATCTGAGATTCAGGGAAAATTATTGGCTGTTATCCCCCTATAAAAGTTAAAAGAAAGTCATATATATCCAATATACAGTGGCACAGAAAATAAAATTCCATTCCAAAAGAGGAATAGGGACTTAGAAAGAATGAATGGTACCAAAACCCCTCTGGGCAAAGAGGTCCAATACCTAGGATACATGGTAGCATATTGTGCTCTCCAAAGGGCTTGGGAAGTCTGCACCTTTGGCCTTGCCAGTAGCATTGCACATGGTTCTTTCCACAACCAGCAGCTTTTCCCCCAACATTGCTAGCATCTCTTATTTCCTGTGGTCTCCATTCCAGCTTTAACTTCACCTTCAAAGCTTTATGCACTGTTCTCTCAGGGGTACCCTGCAGGAATTCTGACCCTGCTACACTTTGTCCATATGTCCAGGCCTCTCTTTGAAATCAGAGTGGAAGCTTCCATCATCCGTTAGCTCTAGTTTGCTGCATTTCTGCAGAATCAGCAACATATGAATGACCCCAATGTCTGCTATCAGGTTGCACAGAAGATGAGCCCCTCTGAAATCATGGCTGCAGTGGCTTCTGAGTGGCTGAGCATGGTGAAAAAACTTCCTAGGTGCCCTTTTCTAAAAAGAGTACCCTCACAATCTCTTCTCAAAAATACTTTCCTTCCTACTTCTGTGAGCCTATAATGTGTGTGATTTTGCAAATTCTTGAGATGCCTTCAAGTCATCATTTCTATTGTCTGTGCAAAGCACTTTGCACCTCTTTAGTGGCTGGAATCTCCTCAACAAAAACACCTTTCTTGGCCCCAACTTTGCATGCCCTTTTCTAGCCAAACTGAAAAAAAAAAATAAATAAATCATTTAGCTCTGCTTTCTGGTCATAGTTCCCATAGTATATCTGCCTAAAACCTCTCAGCAATATCCATGACACAGCCTGAATACTGTGCTGCTCTGAAATTTCTTCCACTATACTAATTAGCTTCTCACCGTAAAATTCAACCTCACATGAAATCTCAGGACATGAACAAAATGTAGATAAGTTCTTTGCCAGAATGTAACACGAATTGACTCCATTTGAATTGATTCCATTTGAATCCTTATTCCCCTTTGAAATGTCATGAGCACAATTTTTATTGTCTACATTCTTATTGGCATTTTGGATTTCTGAATTCCCACCAGAGTTTCCTACTAACCACTGCTTACAATATTTTAAGGATTCTTCAGCCTGCATCTCCAAAATTTTCCAAATTTCCCCCAACAAACCACCTCCCAAGGCTTCTGAACCATATGGTCAGGTTGGTCACAGCAATGATTCCACTTCTTAGTACCAATTTCTATGTTCATGATCTTTATGTTACTAGAACCAAAATACCCAAGAAGAACAACGTAGAGGGGAAAATATTTATTTTGGCTCATAGTTCCAAAGCTGTAATCCAAGGTCCACTAAATCTACTGCTCTTGGCCCAGGGTGATGCAAGACATCATGGTAGAATGGCATGGCAAAGGAAAGCTGGTCACCTCATGGAAATCAATAAGTGCAGGGAACTCTTTAATGTATAGCTCTAGTGACCCAACTCCTCCAGACATACCCTACATGCCTATAGTTACCATCAAGTCAGTTCATTAAAACTAGGATAAATCAATTACTTATAGCCCTCATAAATCCTGTCATTTCACCTCTAAACATTTCTGCACTAGCACAGTGGCTTTTGGGAGTTAATTCATATCCAAACCATAGCAATACTACAGCAGTAAGCCAGTTTGAAGTACTTCTGGCTTCTCATATTAGTCATTTATAGTAATCAGAAGAGACCAAATTTATTCTGTGATAACAAAACACTAAATCCATAACAAATTGAGACAATAAGTTTACTTCTTGGTCCTGAAAACTCCTTGTGAGTCCTGATGATCTTTAGACTTCATAGATAACTGTCCTTGTAACTGAATCAACCATCCAAGCTGCTTTTATATTGTAGTTCTACACTTTCAACCCAAGATCTTTCAATGAATACTGTAGGAGAGGTGATATGGCCAGAATTTAAATAGGGCTTTTTATTTCTTTCATCTCAAAAGTTAGTCACACTCACATTTTATTTGCTAGAAATAGTTTCATGGCTCCAGGTCACCGTAAGAAGTTGGGAAGTACATCTTCTGGACAGTAGTCATGTCTACAATGTACACATATTTCTTATATATTTGGCAGGAAAATTCTATCACTATGCAAGCGTATTTATATATTTGTAGATAAATGAGAATCTCCTATAGATAGTGTTGGAAGATCACTTTTTACCTAATATATTTTACAGATAATACAAATTGTTCCTTTTTAACTGTTTCATTTATTTAATAGGTCCATTATTGGTGTGCGTTTTGCTTATTTCCAGATACTTTCTATTATATACAATTTTGATATGAACATTACATGGGTAAACACAATAATATCTACATGATAAACACCTAGAAATTCAATTGCTAGGTCATATTTGCTTTTTAATTTGATATATATTTTATTGATACATTATGAATAATTTTCTTCTAATGAGTTTGCATAGATTTATATTATTAACAACAGTTTATTAAATCAGTTTTTCCATTCAACATTTCAAACACTACCAAAATTATATGAGATTATCTGTTCACATATTTATATTTAACTAAATCAAATTTGCTCAACACTTTATTTCTAATATTCTAATTACACAAAATGTTGCACATAAATATGTATCTACATTTTTATGGCTTTATTAGAATTTTCTTTTAGAAGAAGACTCATTGGCTCTAATAACATGAAATATTTTAAGGCTGACACATTATTAAATTGCTTTACACAGTCTCTACCAGGTTAAATTTCTACCAGCGTTGTATGAGGACCCATTTCATTTTGTTTCTATCAAGGGTAAGTTTTATAATATTTCAATCTCAGTAAGTTTGTAAATTTATATAAAGTCCATAGTGGAAAATGGTATGCCATCTCTGTAAAAACTAAAGCATAAAATATTAGCATAACAGATTCTATTATCCAAAATACTCTAGGGAACATACAATCATCCTTTCATCCTTTGATATCCAGAGAGAATTGGTTGCAGAAAACTTCCCAACCCCCACAATACCTAAGTCAGTAAATGTTCAAGTCCCTCACATGAAATGCCATAGTATTTGCATGTAACCTGCATACACACTTTCATTGTCCTATATACTTTAAATTACCTTTAGATTATTTGTAATGCTTAGTACAATGCAGATGTTGTACAAATAATTGTCATGCTATATTATTAACAGTAAAACAATAAGAATTCTATACATGTTCAGTGCAGACATAAAATCTTTTAAATATTTTCTATCCAATATTGGTAGAATCCACAGTGTGAAACACAGAGATGTGGAGGTCCAACAATAAATTTTAAAAAATATGTATCCTTTTAGAATTTGGAATCATTTTCAGGAGGTAATCGATCTTTTTCAGTTACCTATGGTTCTGTGAACATTTCAATCATATAATTCTGGTGCAAAAATCCCCTCTCGCTCATCGTGGCCAAGTACCTGAAGTTGTGCCAATTCAAGATCTTCCTTAATATTGATCTACGGAACCTGGAATAAAAATGATCTCACGTTTTTTAGGGGTTGCTAAACTGAGAGGAAATAATGCTGGAGCTTCCAGGGCCCATATCTTATTTAAAGCATGAAGAAAAACTCTGTAGAATGCTAAGCATGAGAGGTAAAGAGAGAATTTTAGCAGTTCTGTACATAATTCCAATTCTAGGTGTGTTGTTTTTCTTTCTTTTGCTTTAAGCTACCTTATTTTTCACAGCCAATGAGCTTCTTTTGTGTAATCTAATTTGAGTAGAGATCTTGCCATTTGCAATTGACTAAAACATCTGCACACACTAAAGCAGTTCACATACATTCTCTGCCACTTTACATTCAGATAATCAGAATGTGTTTATCACATACATCATAAGTTTCATAAATAAAAACAATATTAGATTCAAAAATGCCTTCCACTATTCAGAGGTACATTTTTAAAGGATTGATGATTTTTTAATGTTATTGATTTGATCACAGTATATTATTATAAATTGACAATCCTTTTTTTTGACAAAAATAGGAATTTAAAATGTGATCACCTGAAACCCACCAGCCTCCATTCTCATTGAGTACTTGTTTCAAAATTTTGCTATTTGGTGCTCTTTGAGATAAAATAGAAGCTGGTAGACACAATTTTGGAATAAGCATTAAATTAGAAACGGATGCTTACATTTGGACTTCTATCCAAACTTCAGGCTTTATTTAGAGTAGCTAACTGTACAACATTGAGTAAATTGGTATACTTCAGTTTTCTTCTCTATAAATAGCTCATGTGAATGAATTCTAGAGTCCTTCCTGGTCCATACATTTTAACTAATATTAATTTTCTAGTAAATTTAATTTTAAAGTAGCCAGTCTGTTGCTCATTCAGCCCAAGTCATTTTGTAGGAACAATACATTGCTTTAATTCTTGGATTTATGAAAAAAATGAACTAGTCCTTTCAAAAATATTCTACTTTTATCTACATAATATATGCCACAAAGCTATTTTTCTGAACAGATAATCACATAAAGAAAGAAATAACATTTGGAACTCTCAAGTCATTAGTAGGAAAGTAGTATTACTAGTGGGATGACTATTCTGTGATTGGGCCAGGTCTATGAAGAAAATCCCTCAGTTATATTCACAAATTTTCACTCTATGTACAGTTAGCAAAAACACTAGGTTTAGATATGTTTTTATTTAAATAATTGCACCGTTTTCTAGATAGCCATTGAATAAGATACAGGCAATTTTTTAGGAAAAAAATTAAATTAAGTTTTCTATTAGGAATGCAGATCCTTTGCCTTTATATGGATTTTTTTAAGTTAGCAGCTAATACTATGGGATTCCTTTTCTTTACTTTTTATCTAACCAAGAGCTCTTGAAATGAAATCATATTATAATAGAAATGACATTTTGCAAATAGTGCGAGAGTAGCAGCTCCAATTTTCTACTGATTTTCTTTTAAAACACAAGAACACAATTATATTAAAAATATATACTGAGCTTTTCTGGTGTGCAAGACTGTATGACAGATATTGCAGAAGATAAAAAGTGAAACAAAGAAAAACCTATCTTCAGGTTCATGTGCTATCTTAAAATGGATAAAAGGCTTGCATATGAAAATTTGTCAGTCATTATTTATTTATTGAGCATCTGTTGTGTCCATGCACCTTTCTAAAGTGCTATGAATACACTAGTGAGCAATCTATGTTAGGTATCAGCAAAGAACTTCCCCTTTAATAAGGCAGACATACAAAAACGTAATTTTAAGTTCTAGAGGGAATATTAATCACCAAAAACTCCAATAAGAGATGGTTTGGGGGTTTGAAGTTTTTCACAGGGGTTACTCTGTAGAACATTGGAAAGACTGATGGGGCAAGAAGCTGGAGGGAAACAGCCCAGATAAGAAGGTATTGTAATAATTCAAACAAATAATACTGAGAGCTAGAATTAGGGCATCAGAGTAGGAATGAATACTAAATTAGCAACTTTAAGAGCTGTTTATTAGGTAAAATACATAGAACTTTAGTGACCAAAAACAAAGATACAGAAGTCAATTTCAAGTTACACCATCAATTAATTTACCTTTGACCACTCCAGTTGAAGTCAGGAGTTCTTTTTGCTCCTGCCCATCCTGCATCCCCTCATAAGGGGAACCATGTTTATGAATATTTATCATTTTCTGTAACCCCATCTCTTGTAAACTATTTGAGAGAAGAGACAATCTAATAAATTTTTGTAACCTGAAAAGAAAAAGGTAAATCATGACAACAGAATGACCAAAGAATAGGAAATTACTTTACATTTACAGTCAAAGATCTCTTTTGACTGTAAAATGTATAGAAGGCTGACAAGGAAGAGCCAAGAAATATCTCGAGAAAGTATTTCAGGATGAGTGAACAATGAGTGCAAGACCTGAAGAATTTTGTACACACACACTCACACACACACACACACACACACACACACACACACACAGGAGGAGTTCATGCTAATGTACCTAAGATAAGGAACTAGAAGAATTCAGAGGCAAGACCATAAGTCAAAGTGGCTATAGAACATTTTTGAAAAAAATTAAATAAACATCAAGTTCGAGTTTGTTTCCTTCAAATGGATATATGTCAAGGACAAGAAATAAAACTGAATATACAAGAGAAAGCAGAAACTAAGAATGTTTAATGCACCGTTACAATTTTATATTAATTTATGTAATGAGGTTAATATTAACCAAATAAAATGAAAGAGTCCCATCAGAATATCTTTAGTGGATTATCTCAAAAATATCCTAAAAGAACACATAGTCACTTTTTCAGAATCTCTGAACAAGTATTTCTCTTTAATATCCAAGATATTAATGCCTTAGGAAAGAAATCTCATTTTAATTCTTATGGTTTGCAATTATATCTTTTCCCCTTGTCCTGCATGATTGATTATTAATATTCATTTAGAAAATCCTTCTCTCTCTCAGAGTGTTCTCAGGAATAACTGTGATTACTTGAGAATTACTCATGAAAGGATTTGTGTAATTAAGATCTGAAAGAAACATTAAAGCTTGCCTAGTTCAAAACTCTCATTTTACAGATGAAGAAGAGATCCACAGAAGTAGATCTTGTGCAATATCATAAAATACAGAGAAATAACCAAGACTTAACCCAATTCTTCATCAACTCCCAATGCAATGCATTATTTTATTATTTACTTATTTTTAAATTTGTTTTAGTCAGTCTTTTCTCTGCTGTGACTAAAAAACTAGACCAGCACAACTATAGAGGAGGAAATGTTTATTTGAGGGCTCACGGTTTCAGAAGTCTCAGGCCATAGAAGGTAGGCTCCATTCCTCAAGGCTTAAGGTGAGGAGGACATCATGACGGAAGAGTGTGGCAGGGGAAAGCAGCTTACATGGTGATCAGAAAGCAGAGAGAGAATCCACTCTCCAGATACAAAACATATACCCCATAGCCACACCCCCAATTCACTACTTCCTCTAGCCACACCCCACCTGCCTCTAGTTACCACTCAGTTAATCCCACCAGGGATTAATTCACTGATTATGTTAAGATTCTCATAACCCATTTCCCCTCTGAAACTTCTTGCATTGTCTCAGATGTAAGATTTTGGAGGACACTTCATATTTAAACCATAACAAATTTGGAAGTAAAATATTTATATATACATATATGAATATATAGTAGAATGTCTAAGTTAAGCTATTTAATACACGTATTACCTCACATACTAAGGATTTTTGTGGTGAGACAATTTTGTTGGTCAAAATAATCACGATTTCAGCTAGACAGGGGGAATAAATATATGACAATTATTGTTGACAAAAATCTTTGAATAATATCTTTAATAGAATCTTTGAACAATATCACTTGTACTCATATATGATTTGTAAAGGGATCATTTAAAAGGTGGAATCTGTGGAACTTGATGCCACACAGATGGCAATCTATCTGAAATATCATAGTCTCCTATAATTAACTTAGTATTTTTTAAATTTAGCCTTATTTTTCCCTAAATACACAATATAAAAATGTGCAAGTACAATTTTTGAGCATTTTTTGTACAAAATGTGAAGATTCATAGAAGTTAAAGAAGAAACTGAGACTCTTTTTCAATTCTTTTCAGCTTGACTAAGAATGATTAAGAAAACACATGATTTTTAATGAATTTTTTAAATGTAAAGATATTTACATAAAAAGCACAGCAGGTGTGTTCTTGAAAATAATGTTGGTTGACTTTAAAACTGCATATCTCCTTTAATGCTATTTACATTGTGAAATTTGTACACACCTACTTAATTTTCATCCTTTTTTTTCCTATTATTCATCTTATTAGATTTTAATGAGTCTTATAAAATTCTACTAAAATATAAGACAAAGTGGCCAAGTGCACATACATATGTATTTCATTTATTCAGCTCATAAATTGCCTTAAAAAATGAAGGTTGTGTGTGAATCATCTCATGCATCACTTAACGATCAATTACTGTTAGGTAGAATGCCTAAGCCCAATACGGGCAATGGCATCAGAATTTAATTTAATGAGAATGCTTTTGCTGGGTGAAGGAGATGAAGGAAAACTAATAATAACCTCACCAGGGCCTAAGAATGCATACTGTCTCCTCTCAATGCTTGCTAATTGCCAGTCACATCTGTTATTCCATTAATTTGATTTTCCATTTCTCTCTCCTTTGTCAGATTCATTTTTTTTATTGTCAGTACCATCATGACGTCATGACAGCACTCAAAATGAGAAGTACTTCCTAGGCCCTTGCGCTCAGTTGATTTTGGCACTGTTTGTTCAAAACTATAAGAACTCAGGAAACGAAAAGAGATAGATTAGCTAAATGGAATAACACCAGATGGGAAAAGGACAGGCTCAATGGACGGAAGAACACATTTAAATTCTTGAACGTTCTACCATCACAAATCTAAAATTAGAATGTTGGATTTTTTCCTTTAGCTCCATCGTTGTTTGGAACTTCTGATGCTACACTCTTGTTGTTATTTGTTTTTCATGGTATTGGGGGTTCAATTCAGGAACACATAGTGATGTTCTACCACTGAGCTACATTACAGTTCTTTTTTCTAAATTTTGAGAAATGGTCTCACTCTTGTCCAGGCTGGCCTTGCACTTGGAATCTTCCTTTTTAAGCCTCCAGTGTCACTGAGATTACAGGAGTCTGACATCACTCCAGACTGGACTATATATACACTTTTGAAATTTAACTATTATATTAACTTAGAGATCATCTGGGAATCCATGAACCCCAAAGTGGTCCATATATCACCTGAAATGAGTAAAAACCACTGTGCATTTATTTCTTCTAAGTGGATCCTTGGAAGTTTATACCAAGTACTTAACAACAACAACAAAAAAAATCACTCCTAGTCTTTCAGTGGCTAGGAAATGATGTTCCATATAAGGAAAAAGCCTCTTCCAATTCAACCGCAATTGGAAACTTCTGAATCATAGGCTAATGTTCTTTGTATGATCTCAGAAGATAATATCTAGTTTTTCAGTTAAAATAGTTAGTCAGTGATATTCAGACACCTTAATATCAATCCAATGTGGTTTAGGACCTCTGGCAGACTTGGGATTTAAAAACAAAAGCAAACAACAACAACAACTACAAACCTACAGGGGTTTTCTTTCAGCACAGGCCAGTTACTGGAGCTTAGAAACATGGTATGCTGAAACTGTTGTCATAAACTACAGCTCAATGCTTATGCTTCATTAATAACAGCTCTTCTATACCTGTCCCCAGATCTGTGCCTACCTATTTTATTTAATCACCAACAAATCAAATGCCAACAGTCAGGTTGGCTGTTGAGTGGTCTTGCTATTCTGAACTCAGTCAGTGAGGTCCTTTGCAGGATGGAAGCCAGTACCTAGCATAATTTCTGAGAAAATGTAGCATATTAAATGTTTTCCTGTGTCCCTCCTTTACCACTAATTTCTTGTGCTGATTAGATCCAGTCACAAGATCTCCCTCCCAATTGATAAATATCTGAATTATCTGGCTTTAGAACTAATGGGAAAGAAGAATCGAAGAGAATGAGATTAGGGAACAACCTTATATTTTATTTCTAAAAAAAAGAATTATTGGGAGATTAATATTATTATTCCTTTCAAACAGAAAACTCTTCATTGAGAAAGAAAAACATCATTTAGTTAATACCCACTCTTGACTAAGCTAAATGAAAGCTTAGAAAATCAAAATAAGGATGATGTTGTCCTAACAGTTTTTTCTTAAGGACAAAGAACAGTATGCCTGGATCTTTCGGTTCACGTGGTGACACTCACATGCTGTCCTTACTGAGTTCAATAAGCCTGACACCTGTCCCACTGAGCTGATATAATCACAGCTCTCTTCAATTTGTCTGAATTTTTTTGATCACAATTGTCATACATTCTGATGCTTTTATTCATAACTAAGAAAAACATTTTGGATGCTGCCTTTGGCTTTCTTCAAAAAGCACAAGATGACACATTTTAATCCAACAGCCAACCCCTTGGTGGCTTAACCATTTCAAGTTACATTTTGACATTTGGTTTTGAATATTTTAAGTTGTTAATAATTCTCTACCTTTGAAAGAAAGTCACCATTTTTCTTCCTGAAATCAATTTGCCTGTTTTTTTTTTTTTTAAACTATGCTTGAAAGTGTCATCCATTCTCTTATTAAGCAAGCAAATCAAAGCCAGGAAAACCAGGGTAGAATTTTGATTACACACATTGACATTTGAGATGCATTACTCTGAAATATAACTTTAAAGATCAGATACCTCAGGTGAAGCCGTGAGTGAAAAGGTCTACTCCTACTATTCTGTTAAGCAACACATTTTCCTCTTTGTCCTTAATCTTTTAGATACTGTAGGAATTTAACATTCTGAAGTTTTTCTGTTCTTGTTATTGGAGGAAGATATCTTCATAAGTCTGTTCCAAAAAAGTATGGAAGTTTAAATGGCTAGAACTAGAAATTGTATGATCTAAGTGAAGAAATACCAGTGTGACCAAGTGATTCCTTGTTTAACCTCAGGTAAATTACTTCAGTTATTTTGTCCTCATCCATTTTAGTTTTCTGTCTTTGTTTTAATTTTAATTTTTTCCTCTGGATCAAATGGCAATTACACTTACCTCTTCTGTTCTTTCATAGAATAAACTAATAGATTCATATGATAGAAACAGCTTTGTGGGTTATTGCATGCCTCAGTCTCATAAGGGACCACTGAAAAAGGAGAATGCAATAGAGAAAACACTAAGAACATGAAAAACCTAAATAGTCTCCAACATATGTGTTAAAAATGTGACTGTGTAGGGCTGGGGATGTGGCTCAAGCGGTAGCGTGCTCGCCTGGCATGCGTGCGGCCCGGGTTCGATCCTCAGCACCACATACCAACAAAGATGTTGTGTCCGCCGAGAACAAAAAAATAAATATTAAAAAAAATTCTCTCTCTCTCTCTCTTTCTCTCTCTCTCTCTCGATCTCTCTCTCTCTCTCTCTCTCTCTCTCTCTCTCTCCTCTCACTCTCTCTTTAAAAAAAATGTGACTGTGTAGTTTCAGCTGAGTGTAATGTCTGTGATTATTAGCTGTGAAATGAGACATTTCTAGTACTTGATTGATGTCCCTGCATCATGTTGAGCAAAATATTAGGTTATAAAAGTTTTTATTAACATGCATAATTATTGTTTCTGCTTCAGAAACCAGATTATGTTTCAGGAAAATAAATAAACCAGACCTAGATACATCCTAAGACATTTTGATAATAATTAGCTAGCATCCTTAATTTTGACATGCTGATATCATTAGTGTTATACCATATTTAGTTAGCAAATAAAGTCATATGTGGAGGTTTTCTGTCCTAGCATCTGTAATAGTATTTATTGGTTATGTTGATTGTCAGGACAAGATACTACATCAGGAACACTCATGAAGAAATTTTAATTCACTTTGAAAGTAAAATTGAATGGTACACATAATGGCCATTTTCATTGTAAAGAATTTGAGAATGGTTTTCTCCAACTTTAAAACACAGTTTTCTGAGTAATATTGTAGCAATTTCTTTATTAATTATTTTAAAAATCATTACTTTCATATGATGGCAAAGTTCTATGTAATATGCCATAATATAAATGTTTTTACCTACTGTTATTGTTTGCTAGCTCTCCCTAAAGAGCACTATATATACATTAACTTAAAAATATTTTTTAAAAAAACAGAAAAAATATAAAAGCTTCTAGGCTTAGCAATATAGAAGGGTAATTTTAATTGAATCACTCCCCACAACTAAACTTATTTATCAACTAATGTGAAAAATAAAATACAGAAAAAATCTTATTCACAGAATTGGATAGGATTCTATGAGCACAGAGCTTGTATTAACCTGGGACCAAGTGTATGGCCTAATGCCTCCATTAGATTGTCTCAGTGTGCCTGAGGGAGAAGAGAAGGGAAAAAGGCTTAATAAAACACCAGTTCATTTAAGAGAAATTCAGAGAAAAATAGAGCCTCTGAACAATCATCTTTTCAAAGTCAGCTAAAACCTAGCTGGATAGAGTTTACCTAGAGATGTTTACTTGTCTTTATTTGATTCCAAGTAAAACCAAAAAATAAACTAATAGAAACCTCCTTTGAGAATTCTTAACAGTGGGCCTGTGTTTATGTGAATCTGGAGACAGATTTCCCACTGCCTCTGGCACTAATTTTCCCAAGATGAAAATTTCCTTTGAAGTGTCTTCAGGTTCCTATTACCACAGACTCCTGGAAAAGGTTAAAAAAAAGGAAAGTCTAGATTTCATTTTAAAACCCAAACTCAAAGAATTCATATAAAATTCTAAGTATATGATGAATCTAAAATTTAAAAATCTGCATATATGGATGAATAAAGTGAAAATATTTAAATATTTTCCTCCATGAGCAAGAATTGATAGGAATAAAACTAAGTATCAAAGCATTAGTGGCTATTGTTATTATAACTGTCACACAAGAATATAATACTGGTATTTTTAATGTTTTGTAAAAATGTTTCGAAAAGTATGGCCAAGAAAATTTTTTTTCCTATGGGGATGTAAAATCCTGGAGTATTCAAGATGTTAGCCTAGAGGAAGGCTGCATTTCCAATTGTTCCATGGCTCAAGATTCAAGGAGCAGTAGTACTGCTTTTCAACAAAGTAGGTGACAGAGGGGAGTCACTGAAATTCAGTATCAGGCAAAGTATCTTATAGACTCAGAAATTCAGGTGCATTTTACAAAGTACTAGAGTACATTGGAGTCAAACTGTTGCAACTACAGCAGCAGTGCCAATTCACTGAAGACAGAGGAGAGGAATAGCACAAGCAGAAAGAAACACAATAGACACACATGGCATATGAAAAATATATACAGCAGGAAAGCATCCTGAACTTAGCTGATCCAGAGGCTGCACAGTGAGCTGGTGTCTGAAAAATGCTCTGTGTTTCTCTACCTCTCAGTAGAAAGCTAGACAGGAGCCATCGTGAGGTGCTTGCAGCTAGAGATGATAGCAAATTTTGCCACACTGTCCTGGCAAGTGCCTAGCACGTGGCCCAGGGTGTACCTAGCAGAGTATGATTGAAACAGGCACAAAAAACATTGTGCCTATGGGGGGATTCAAGTTAGAGCCGTGGGGTGGTGCAACTCACTTTGAGTTGGTGGCTCAGGTGACCACTGAAGAGGATTGGGAAATTAAACCATAGGTGTAAACACACTTGGGATGAATCCTGGGAAGGTTGTATTTGTGGATAGTAGAGTATGACAGATCTGTGGAGGGTTGTCTCTCCTGCCCTCTGAGTAGAATTATCTGAATGCTCCTGAGATCCAGGGGCACACAGAAATCTGCATCTGCCCAACCCTACAGGTGTGTTGATCTAATCTCTCAAGAAAAGATAACATCCAATGTAATCCATAAAGTTTGTGTGCAGCTAAAACTCAGCCATGGAATTCCTCATCTGGTGCTCTGCAGCAGCTTCAACCTGGGAGTGCAGCAACCTTGTCTGTCTGGACAAATTCCAATCAATAATACTTCCCATTCCATCCTACCTTATGCTGTTGAGAAGGGAAGCTGAAAGCTCTTCCACCAGTTCCAGTTTTAAGATACTTGAACTGACAGCTCAGTGAGTAACACAAAAAGGGGAAGAAGTTAACAACCCCTGGTCTGAGGGGAACAAAGCCCAAGAAGAGATGGAAAGAAGGACAGTTGGGTATAGGCATTGATCATTCTCATCAACAGTTTCGACTACCTCAGTGGAAATAAAATATGAAAAATCATTTTTTATTTAGAATACTCTTTTCCTTTTTTGATTTTCTGGCTGTGCTGGTTGATTTATATTTATACATGTTGTTTTCTTTAGCTTGCTTTTTTTTTGGTACTAGGGATTGAACCAGGGGTACTTAGATACTGAGCCACATCTCCAGCTCTCTTCTATACATTTTTTTTATTTTGATACAAGGTCTCTCTAAGTTGCTTAGGGACTTGCTAAAACTGTTGATACTGGCTTTGAACTTGCAATCTTCCTCCCTCAATTTGGGATCACAGGCATGCATCACTGTACCCAGCTAGAATTTTTTAATGATGGTTATTTCTCCTTGTCTTGTCTTGTGAGGGATAAGGTTTATTGATTGTTTGTTTAGCTTTTTGCTTGTGTGTTTGTTTTTGTTTTGCTTTCTCTCTCTTCTGCCACCAACAGTCAAATTCAATCATTCTCTCATTTTCTCTCCCTTTACTTTTATTTTTCTATTTTTTCTTCTTTTTTTCTTATACTCATCACTTGCTAAATTTATTCTGCATTTTCTCTGTTCATATTTTGAAAATTCTAAACTTTCTTTTACCTTCCTATCATATTTTCTTTTCTCTTAAAAGATTGTATTCTTACCATCATTTAGAAATATTTGTGGGGTTTTTGACATTTACATTTTTTATTTATGTATGACAGCAGAATGCATTACAATTCTTATTACACATATAGGAACAGGTTTTCATATCTCTGGTTGTATACAAAGTATATTCACACCAAGTTGTATCTTCATATATGTACTTTGTATAATGATGATCATCACATTCCACCATCATTTATAACCCCATGCCTCCTGCCCCCAACTTTCATGTTGTTGCATTTATTAGTACTATGAATGGCATAGTTTATATCTGCTATTTACTTTAATACCAGATCTAGTTCAAAGCTATTTATTGTTTTTACTGATGGTGAATATGGACCCACTATTACCATTTTGTGTTAATTAGTGTTGTAAATATTGGAATAAGCACAGGATATTCATTTTAATACTGGCTATCGTTTTCTTTGGTTGTTGCTATTATTTGTTTCCTCCTTTCTAGTGAGGTTCTAGAATCTACAAGGACACTAGGGGTTTATAGAGTAGAGACTACTGCTGAACTAAAGCCAACCAATAGACAGAACAACTTGACCACTTGCTCCACACAAAAATTAAAAAAAAATTTCAGTGACACTTTAATGCAAATAGAAGAAATAAAGCACTGAAGAAATGACCAGGCCCTAAGAAGGTAAATCAGGGGGTGGGGGGTTCATAGGTCCCATTCACATATATTTACCATAAAGAGAAATAGACAGAGAGAGATAAAAGAAGAATGTTAAAACAAAGATGGTGGATGCCATGCCTATGAGGTTTCTCAAATAGACCATTCTAGGATACTTTGTCAAAAGAAAATCATGGACTAAAAATGCCCATA
Organism: Ictidomys tridecemlineatus; assembly: GCF_052094955.1. NCBI lineage: Eukaryota > Metazoa > Chordata > Mammalia > Rodentia > Sciuridae > Ictidomys > Ictidomys tridecemlineatus. The sequence goes on from NW_027521507.1 coordinate 351,900, forward strand.
TGTAAGAGTGGGACAGAAAGCTTCTCAACAAATGCATTAAACAAACACAGGAATGTGAGAAATATGGAAAAAAAGAAGAAGCAAAGTGACCCAGTGTCTCCTAAAGTTCATAGTTATCAAAAGAATGATTATAAAAAGGATTAATGGATTATAGCACAGAAAAACAACTGAATGAATTAAGGAAATCAGCACTGAATATGAATAAGAAATTCAATAAGTAGAGGAAGATATTGAAAAAAGAATTAAACAGAAATCTTTGGAATGAAATAGAAAATAAATCAAATAAATATTTAATTGAAATTCTAATAGAGTAGTCCATGATGAAGAAGGAATCTCAGAGATGGAAGAAAAGAGTGACCAGTCTTGAACAGTCAGGTAGTATTAAAGAAAAGAAAACAAGTAAAGATGACTAGATGTACAAGAATTCTGGGAAAACATTAAAAGAGCAATTTTAAGAATCATTGAAATTGAAGAAGATTGTGAGATACAGTCTCCTTGCATGAATAAACCCTTCAGAAAAATAACAAAACAAAATTTTTCCAATTCTTAGAATGAGATGGACATCTATTACAGAAGGCATTCATAAACCCAAATAGAGGAAATCAAAAAGAACTTCTCTACAACACATTATGTTTAAAATGCCTAAGGAATGGAACAAGGGTAAAATTTTAAAAGCCTCAAGAGAAAAATGTCAGGTCACATTTAGAGACAAGTCAGTCAGAATGACTTCTGATTTCTCAACACAAACTCTAAAACCCGGGAGGGCTTAAAATAATTTGTTCCAAACCCTGAAAGAAAATAACTGTGACCCAAGATTGCTATATTCAACAAAGCTCTCCTTCAGAACTAAATAAGAAATAAAAATATTCCAAGATAAGGGGAAGCTAAAAGACTTCATGAGTATAAGCTGGTACTACAGAAAATACTTAAATAATTACTTCACACAAAAGAAAAGAGAGAAGACCCAAATTAATAAAATTAAACAAGAAAAGAAGAAATCACCACAGATATCACAAGAGGATCATTAGGGACTATATTAAAAACACTATACCAATACATTGGAAAGCTTAGAAGAAATGAATACATTTCTAGACACATATGACCTGCCAAAATTGAATGAAGGAGACACAGAAAACCTAAACAGACCAATAACTATCAAGGGGATAGAAGAAGTAATAAAAACTCTTAAAAAAAATCAAACAAACAAGGATCAGATAGACTCTCAGCTTAATTCTATCAGCCCTTAAATGTCAAACTAATCTCAATACTCCTCAAAATAGTCCATGAAACAGAAAGGGATGGAACACTTCCAAATTCATCTTATAAAGCCAATATCACACTCCTACCAAATCCAGATAAGTACATATCAAGGAAAGAAAACTATAGAAAAATATACCTTATGAACTTAGAAGTAAAATTCCTTAATAAAATATTAACAGATCATATTCAACATTATATTAAGAAAATTCTACACCATGGCCAATTCAGTTTTATTCCATGGTTGCAAGAATGGCTTAACATTTACAAATTGAAAAATGCAATTCACCACATGAGAGAATTCAGATCAAAAATCACATTCATCTCAATAGTTTCAGAGAAAGCCTTTGACGAAATTCAGCACCTATTCATGATAAAATCACAGAAGAAACTAGGCATAGAATGAACTTGCCTCCATATCATAAAAGCTGTATATGCAAAACCAAAACCAACACCATCATGAATGGAGAAAAACTGAAAGCCTGTTCTTTAAAATTTAGAACAAGACAAAGATTTTCACACTTATCACTCCTATTCACTGTAGTACTAGACATTCTAGGCAGAGTAATTAGGCAAAAGATGGAAATAAAAGAGATCAATTGAGCATGAGAAGAAAGTAACAGGGATAAAACATAGGAAAAGAAGAAAACAAATTATTGTTGTTTGTAGATGATATAATTCTATACTCCAAAGATCCAAAAAGCTCCACAAGAAGAGTGCTAAGGCAAATAAATTCAATTAAGTAGCAGATTACAAAATCAACATTAAAAAACCAGTTGATTTTCTATATAATAATAATGAACCTGAAGAGAAAGAAATCAGTAAAACGGTTCCATTCACAATAACTACAAGAAAAAACAAACAACAAAAATACTTAGGAATAAATCTAACCAATGATGAGAAAGACCTCTGCAATAAAAATTATAGAACACTGAAGAAAGAAATTAAAGAGGACACAAGAAGATGAAAATACCACTCATGCTCATAGATAGGCAGAATGAATATTACTAACTTGTCCATATTACCAAAGTAATTAATATTTCAATGGAAATCACATGAAATATACAATTCCATGCATTCCCCATCAAAATATTAATAATATTCTACATGGAACTAGGAAAGTATAGTCCTAAAATTTATATGGAAGAATAAAAGACCCAGAATACCCCAAATAATTCTAAGACAAAAAAGCAATCCTAGAGGCATCATGATACCAAACTTCAAAATATACCACAGAGCTATCGTAACTAAAACTGCCTGATACTAACATAAAAACAGATAGACCAACCAATGGTACAGGATAGAAGACACAGAGACAAAGTCACACATCTACAGTCATCTGATCCTTGACAAAGGTGCTAAAAACAAAGAGAAAAGACAGCCCTTTTAAAAACAAATGGTGCTGAAAAAAGTGTTTATCAATATGTTAAAGAATGAAAGTAGACCCTTATCTTTCACACTGCACAAAAATCACCTCCATGTGATTGGATCAAAGACCCAAGAATTAGACCAGATACTGTTCAACTCTTAGAAGAAAATGTAGGGTAAGCACTCCAGCATGTAGGTACAGGCAATGACTCTCAATAGGACCTCTAGAGTTAAGGAAATAATGCCAAGATTAATAAATGGGATGTTAAAGACTTTCTGCACAATTATGAATGTGAAGGGATAACCTACCAAATGTGAGAAAATCTTTTTCTAGCTCCTCTTCTGAGGACTAATAACCAAAAAAATAAAGAAGTCAAGAAACTTAATGTCCAAAAGTAAAACCAATCCACTTCTTTACCCACTGACAAATAGGCCAATTAATGAATGGGCAAATAAACTAAATAGACACTTCTAAAAAAAGAAATAAATACAACAAATACATAAGCAATATTCAACATTGTTAGTAATCAGGTAAATACAAACTGAAACTATATTAAGATTTCATCATTCCAGTGATAATGGTATAAAAATACAAGAATATTCTCAATAAATGGGCTAGGAAACTGAACAAACACTTCACAGAAGAAGAAATATAATTGATCAACAAATATATGAAAAAATGTTTAACATCTCTAGCAATTAGAAAAATGCAAATCAAAACTACTCTAAGATTTCATCTCACTTCAATCAGAATGTCAATTATCAAAAAAACAAGCAACAATGAATGCTGACAAGGATGTGGAGGGAAAGGTACACTCGTACATTGCTGGTAGAACTGCAAATTGGTGCAACCATTATGAAAAGCAGTATAGAGATTCTTCAGAAAATTTGGAATGGAACCACCATTTAATTCAGCTATCCCACTTCTTGGTTTATATCCAAAGGATTTAAAATCAGCATACTGCAGTGAAACAGCCACATCAATGTTTATAGCAGTGCACTCACAATTGCTAAACTATGGAACCAACCTAGGTGCCTTTCAACATATGAATGGGTAAAGCAAATGTGATACACACACACACACACACACACACACACACACACACACAAAGGAGTATTATTCAACTTTAAAAATAAAGTTATGACATTTGTAGGTAAATGGATGAAACTAGGAAATACTATGTTAAACAAAATAAACCAATCCCCAAAAAACCAAAGGCCAAGTGTTTTCTGATATGTGGATGCTAATTCACAATAATAGCTAGGGAAGAATAGAGGTACTTTGGACTAGGCAAAGGGGGGTGAAGAAAGAGGATGGGGTATAGCAGGAGGAAGGATAGTATAATGAGTCATATATTGTTACCCTATATGCATACATGATTACATGACTGGTGTGATTCTACCTATGTACAATGAAAAGAATGAGAAGTTATACTCCATCTATATATGATGTGTCAAAATGCATTCTACCATGCCTAATTCATTAGAACAAATTTAAACAAATCAAAATGTCAAAAAAAGAAAAAGAAATACAAACAATAATTAAGGTTGGGAAGGATATAGAGAAATTATACAACCACTATGGAAATCAATAGGGAGGCTCCTTAAAATACTAGGAATGAGACCATCATATGACCCAGTTATAGCATTCCTCAGTATTTATCCTAAAGAACTAGTCTTAGTATAGCAATACAGACATATCCCTGTTTATAACAGTCCAATTCACACAGCCAAACCAGCCTAGGTGACCATCAGTAAATGAATGGATTAAAAAGTGTGGTATATATGCACAATAGAGTTTTATTCAACCATAAAGAAGAATGAAATTATGCCATTTGTAGGAAAATGGATTGACCTTAAGAACATTATGTTAAGTGAAATAAGCCAAATCCAGAATGTCAAAGGTCATATGCTTTCTCTTACATATGGAAGCTAAGAGGATAAAGGACTAGTAAGGGAGATTAGTAGAGGAAAGGGACCAGGGATTGAGAGAAGGGTAGTGAAATGGGAAATAATGGGGGATGACATTGGCCAAATTGTTATAAAATGTGCATGTTTAAATATGTGACAACTAATTCTACCATTATGAATAACTGTAATGCACTAATAAAAAAGTATTTGTCAGTAAAGGTAAAAGCCACATTAAACAATCAAATAGGACCCAGTTTACAAAAATCATCAAATACGATAGAAATAAATTCTGGCCCAAATGTGGAAAAATAATATATGCACTGTATTCATAATCACAGATTTGCATATGTTAGCAGGACTAGAAAAAAATCAAAGGACACCTTTAAATCTTACACATTTAGGAAACTGTTAATTGATCAGAAATAGACGTAGTCAAAACAGATATAATGGCAGCACGGCCCTTTTATGTCAGATAATGAGGCATACTTCCACAGACTGTGTAAGATACAAATGAGTTGGAGACCATCTTTCTGCCCTTTTTATTTTTATTTTTTTTAGCCCTTCTGCTAGCAATATTGGCATGACAGTAGTGTGCAGGAGTGTGCAGAGACAGTTACAATGATGAGAGCAGTGGCCTTCATGATAGGGATCCTTCCTCAATCCAGACTCTTTTTCCTTGTATCCCTGCTAAAGAAACACATGCTTCTTTTCCTGTGTGTCTTTAGGTAGTGGGAGAGTAACATCACAAACAGTGGCATCTTCTTGATGAATTGTGGCTTAGAAACAACCTGAGTGTCCTTCCTAAGGCAAAGCCTACAATGTAGTCTTTCTGCTCCTATTTGGACTTGGTGATCTGCTGTATCTTTTCATCAAATATTATGCTTTTTACAATGCATGGTGAATTTTCTGTTCCTTACAATTATTCATTATTGATAAAGGTATCCACTGTTGCTGCTTCTAATCAACTTCTTTTTTCTGAATATATTAACCAATACACTAAAGTAAATAAAAAAGAGGAGAGAGAAGGGGAGAGAGGGAGGAAACAGAAATTAATTAGACTGACTAGATGTGTAAATTATATGATTGTTTATAAATATGTCCATTAAATTAAGTATATTAATTGTGTGTACAAACATTATCATCGATACTGAGCTTTGTCACTAGGATCAATTACTGTGAAAGACATATTTTCTTTTCTAAAAATTTAGTTGCCCAAATTACTTGCTGTTCTTTACATTTTTACTAAGCCACTTTACTACCATATTCTTTATCAGGATTTTCTTGGAATTATTCACACTTTCATTTCCTATTTATATCTTTTTTACCTCAAATCTTCTCTTTCAGATCAGTGCAATTTCCTAAAAATAGTCTTTGTTTGATAAAAGACACTGTTTCTTCCTGTTTATCTGAATGGAAGATTAGCTTTATCATGCCATTGTAGACTGATTTTTCCCCTTAATATTTTGAAAATATTACTCTGTTTGCTCTTCTATTGTTGCTGTTGAGAAGTCCTCTATTGATGTAATTACTATTTGTTAGTGACAAGCTTTTTTTCCATCTTATAAAGGTTTTAAGAGCTTTGTCTTTGGAGTTTTGTAGTTTCACTATAAAGCAAACATACAGGGATTACGTTTTACGTATCCTTTTCAAATTCATTTGGCTTCATGAATCTGGTGATTATGTTTAACAAAGATATACAGCAAATTTTTAGTCATTATTTGTTCAAATGTGACTCCTTTCTTTTTTGATTTTTGTTCAAGTCTTCAAATTACAGTATATGTTCTCATTCTTCTTTGTATTTCCTAATGTTTGTTATTTTGTTTTCTTATTTTTCCAAGCTTTATACTCTCATTAAGTTCTTCAGTATATTTTCTAGTGTATTAATTCTCTCCTAAACTGGGAATAATCTACTGAAAATTCTATCAATTGAATAATTTCAATTATTCATTTTCGTTCTTAGAAATTTTATTTAGTCCTTTTAAAATACATTTTGTTTGTTTTATACTCTCTGTCATGTTTTTAGCTCCTTTGAACTAATTTTATTCCATGTCTATAAATTATTTAAAGAGACTTTTTTTTCCATCTAATATCAAGTAGAGAAAAAACTTCCCTTGCAGGTTTCTACTGAACTCTCTGCCTCTTACAGACATAAGATATGTCCCTTGTCCTCTGATATTTTTTGAGGTCATGAAAATCAAAGCTCAGCTTTTCTTAGTTTAACAAATGTCCTCAGGTGAAAACCTGTTTCAGATCTGCTTACAAGTCTGTTATTCTCAAGTATGTTTTTGGTCCTTGAGAATTCCTAACTTTCTTGCAAGATTGTCTATGCTATTATAAGGATGGATTTTTAAGAATATTTAGAAATTGCTATTGATTTCAGTAAAAACGAGTGTGGTTACTAAATATATGATATTATCAAAAATAAAGTTTGATTTTTCTTGTTTATTAGTTCTCAAATGGAATAATGCAGAAGAGGAGCCTGCGTACTTCAACTGTCTTAATGAGTATTATATTCTCTGCATATAGAATAATTCCTTGCACAAAATTAATGTTTATAGGAGGAATAAAGAAATTATAAGTATTTTAATATTTACTTGTGTTATATGACTACAACGAAATACAGATAAAATATTAGCACTGATTAAAACCTGAGTGTATTTGAAACACTTTTATTTGTTTTCTCATTTTTCTTCAGTGAGTATGCACTCTTTTCTACAATTACATATAATTTCAATGAACAAAATACTTATTTTAATTCAATAGACAGTCTATATGACATAGAAATAATTATATTCTTAGAAATTCTATATAAATTTAAACATCTATTTTTAAACTGAAGTGTTCAGTTTAATATATGTTTTCTTGATTCTAAATCCCTATATACATAGTGTCTCAGTTATTTTTTGCAAGCCAATGAACTATTTTATTATATGAAGAAACTGAGTAAAATTAAAGAACTGCCCTTGACATACACATATGTAAAAATTATTGTAGCTGATACAGCAACCAGAGAGGTGTAGCTCTTTAAAGGCTATACTAAACTGCCTTGCTTCTTTAAAGGCTATACTAAACTGACAAAGAAGACCTTCTTGTCCATAGAACCTCAGTGGGACCTAAGAAACAGTACTCTGCCTACCAGTTTGCTAGGGCTGCCATAACTTTATCTAACAGACTTGCTGATGAATAATAGAATCCTGTTTTCTCACAGTTGTGGAGGATAGAGGACTGAGATTTAGTTGAGGGAAGATTTGGTGTCTTCTGAGGCCTCTCTGCTTCGTTTGTAGATTGCACCTTTTCCTGTATCCTCACATGGTTTTTCCTCTCTGTTATCCCTTTGTCCTAGTCTCATCTTCTTATAAGAATATCAGTCACACTGGATTAAAGTCCACCGTAAAAATCCAACTTTAACTTAATTACATCTGTAAAGATACTGTCTTGAAATACAGAGTCCTGTCTTGAAATATTCTGAGGTACCAGGATAAGGACTTCAATACATGGATTGTTAGAGTAAAACCATTCAGACCTTAACACTGCTACACTGAAACAAATGAATAGATTGTAGTTCCATATTAATAATTTCTCTCTAGAGTACCTTGAGGCTGAACAAGATAAAATTCTTGCAATTTTATAGGATCCAGTGTTTGATTAATAAATATGAATATTTCTGTCTAAATATGTTGACATTTTTACAATCTATAGATATGGGCTGTTATAAAAATTTGTTAGTATAGTTAAACTCAACACGCAGAATTATTTTCTAGATACCAAGAAGCATTTACAATAAGAATCCTTGATGTAACACTTCAGAGGCTATATTATAATATAACCAGAATGGGAAGGGGAGCAAGAAAACAATTACATTCAATATTCCAATAGCAGAATAGGTACTCAATAAATAACAGCTGTCAAGTAAATAGGAAAGATACACAGTGTGCTGAATAGTAAAAGACTAAACTTATTGTATTTATTACAGGGAACATAGTACTAGTATGCTTACCATTTCAATTGTGTGGTGGTTTGTATTGGATATCATTGTTCCCAGTGACTTAAAAACCAAAATAGCTTTCAAGGAGAACATGATTTTTGTTTAAACATTATTAAAACCCATTTGAAAACATTTCGTGTTTGACCATTGGACAAGTAAGAATACACTTCACAAACTAATATTATAGATTGGATGATTAGAATTTCTCTTAGCATATCTTGGAAAATATGTACGAAAGAATAATTTCAGCTAATATATCAATCAATGCAAAAAGGTAAGATCACATGCTTTTCAGAGGGGTAAGAAGCAAGGAAAGCTACAAGATGAAAGTAAATGTGAGAAATGATATAAGATTAGCAAGGAAGAATTATTAATTCATATTTTAATTAAATATTGTCTCTCATCTCAGATGGTAGGATTGGTAATGTCTTTATCTTATGAATATTATTCTGTTACAATGCTAAAGCAATTGAAGATGCAAATAAATTTTGCATTTTGGAAAAAAAGATCTGAAATGTTACCATGGGAGCTCTTACATGCAAATTATCTGTTTGAAATGTATTCAGTTGATAGAAATCAACTGATAGAGGGACATCTATTTTTTTTCTGTGTAGCTTCTTCCCACTTATGTCTTCAATTAATGCTTTGCACTTTTGTTTTGGTTTTTGCAGGGCTAGGGCCTCACGCGTGCTAAGCTAGTACCATACCACTAAACCATGCCCCATCTCACTACTGTGTTTCTCATACTTAAGGACAAGATAGAATAAATCTGTGGCTTTTGTACTTAAAAAGCTATAGTTCTTAAATTGAGTAAAAGTTTCCTTTAGTAGTTTAAAAAAAGCCTAAATCCTTTTCTTAGGAATATTTATTCATGTTATATATATGCTGAATTTCTACTATGTGGTTTATTAAAATGATATTTAGAAGCATTCCTAATATTCAAGAAAATTCCTTTGTCCTGGTGTGGCTGGAAATAAAAGCGGAACTGGACTTTAATTTAAATTACAAGCAAGTTCAATTGCAAAGGATTAATTAGAACATAGTTAATTAGAAAGTCAAAGGCCATGGCACTATTGTACTTTTTTAAAGTAATTTTTTATAGTTGTAAATGAACAAAATATTATTATTATTATTATTATTATTATTATTATTATTATTATTATTTTAATGTGGATCTAGTATCTAACACACTTTCTCATGCATACTAGTCAAGCACTCTACCACTGAGCCACAACCCTGGACTCTTACCTTGTTTTTAAAAAAATTTACTTATATTTTATTTATTTATATGTGGTGCTGAGAATTAAACTAAAGGTCTCATATATGCTAGGGGAGCACTGTCCCACTGAGCCACACCTTCAGTTCTTTCCTGATACTTTTTAAATACCTGTTTTATATAAATTTTAATTAGTAGCCTTAACCCTTTTCCAATATCTATTTGGATTAAATTTCTTCACTAGAAATCAGTGAGGCTGAGAGCCTAGTTTTATCTCAAAGTCTGATTTTACTTCCTCTTTCTTCTACAGACTCAGAAACCTTATCAGTGTCTGAGTTAAGATTCCCTCTTAAGGAATTTACTGTATGTTGTCCACCTTCCAAACCCAATATTTACCTATTCCTTAGTTTTAGAAAAGTCTTACACAATTTGCTCAGAGGTACCAAAATCTCTTGGAGTATTCAGAAAAATCAGTATCTCAGTTTTGCCTTTTAGGGAGCAGTTTGAATTATAAGTATGCAGCCTTTAAGGCAAGTAGATAAAAGGATCCTTTTTATCAATACCTTGTATATAAAATGCACTTCATTTGATTCCTTTTATTAGATACTGTGAATAAACCTGCAATGAAAATGGAAATAAAGAAATTTCTTTAACAAAAATGTTCTAATTTCTTTTGATATATATCCAGAATTATAATTGTTTGGTTATAGGGCATTTTTTACCCAAGAATTGTTGTTTATTTTTATTTATTTATGCACTTTACCACTGTGTTACATCCATTTTTTTTAATGAGACAGTGTATCATTGAGTCACTTAAGCCTTTGCCAAGTTTCTGAGGCTGGTCTTGTACTCAAGTTCCTCCTGTTTCATCCTCCAAAGCCACTGGGAGTACAGACATTCACAATAATACTCTTCTTCAAAATATTACTATTAGTGGTTTATATGAAATTTGTATTTTGAGCTTTTAAGAACCATGATAGTATTTTTCACAAGTATCTGTATTCATTTTATATTTTAACCAAACTTTTTATCTATACATATAAACATATACTCTGGAGTTCCTATTATCTTTTGGATATTTGTTTGGTTTGGTGTGGTTTGGTGCTAGGAATTAAACTCTGGGGGTGCTAACCACTGACTTATGTCCCCGGTCCTTTTTTTTTTTTTTGAGACAGGTGATATATCACTAATATCTCACTAAGTTGCTTATAGCCTTGCTATGTTGTTAAGGCTGTCTTTCAAATTACAATCATCCTGACTCAGCCCCTCCAGCCACTAGTATATTTTCCACCACATCTAGCTCTTTCAGATTATTATAATTACCTTTTCAACAACACTGCTCAGGCTACAGAAAATCTCTTTGACTAATGCAATTTATCCCTGAGGAAAGTTTATATAAGTAGCTAATGTAGGACTATTCTGTAAAGATTTGTTGGAATAAATAGGGATCATTGGTTTTTAACCTTTCTGAATTACTCTTTGGTATCATAGTTCATAAAAGTGCTGGAAAAGGATGTAAATTTATTTGTTTGAAATCTACCGAGATTTACATAAGCTAAGTCACCTTTTGTTCCAGAGCTTGGAACTTCAGGACATAGTAACATAAAATATGTGAAAGTTGAAACATTCAGTACACACACACACACACACACACACACACACAAACACACACACACACACAAAATCTTTTTCTAGGAGCAATTGGTAATTCTGGAATTATTACTAGTGTATCAGAGACATAGTAATGTAAACAATATGTTAAAGTTGAGACATTCAGTACACATATACACACACACACACACACACACAACTTTGTCTAGGAGCAATTGGTAGTTCTGTCCTTATTACTAGTGTGTCAGGGTTGGGGCAGGATTCAGGAAGTGCTAAAAATGTCACTCAAGCTAAGAGTAGATTTCTGGATTCCTCCCTATTTCCCCTTAAATACAAGCTAGAGTGAACTTCATCTGTCAGCAACAGCAACTGGGAAAATATGCTTGCAGATGTTTTATTGAGATAAATTGACAGCTTTGTTATTTGGATATTTCTGTGTCTTGATCACAGCTGATGAAACACATGAAAAAGCTTTTATGGCTCCTAGCTATCACCACATTTTTTTGTATCACTTCTCCCATATTTTCTTCTTTCTTTCTTTCTTTCTTTCTTTCTTTTTTGTGATGCTAGAGATTGAATCCAGGGCCTTGTGTATAAAAGGCAAGCACTCTAAAAACTGAGCTACATCCTCAGCCCGTCTCTCACATTTGTGTTCACTATAAGTGATGATGGTAATTGGGAATTATGTCTTAAATGTGATACATTACTCAAGACATGACTAATATCCAGTACATATAAATCTCCCTATTCATTATAATTTTGACAAAGAGACACTCATAGCAGTTTTATCTTAAATGTATCTATAGATGGAGAGAGAGTATCTCATTTTAATATACTGCTTTATTTTCAACATCATTCCTTCTTAACATTTGCCTTTTATAGTGTTGCAAAGGTTGGAACTGACTACCTTGCACATTGTGCACACACACTCTTTCAGTAAATTTTGCCACTAGGTCCCAATTCTAACGTTAGGTTGGATTTACTCATTCATTCAATCTAATGTTATTTTTCATATGGTTGGTTTTACATATGCCTTTCTATTTGTCTTAATAGTACTATTGATATACATATGGTTTCAGACTTGATTCATGTTATGATTTATTCTTCTGTATTATTGCAATATAATTAAATGTATCACATAAAAATAACTATATTATTTGTTTTTTATTAAAGGTTTTGAAGTATTTTACATATTTTTATTTCCAAGATGAATTTTTTGGGTCCTTTCTTTTCTTTGGTACTGGGAATTCAGCTCAGGGGAACTTAGCCATTGAGCCACATTCCAAGACCTATTTTGTAAGACATTTAGAGATGGTGTCTCACTGAGTTGCTTAGGGCCTCACTTTTGCTGATGCTGGCTTTGAGTTCACAATACACCTGTCTCAGTCTCCCAAGGTTTTGGGATTACAATTGTGCACCATCACATCCAGCTCTCTTATTAAAAAATACATGCTAAAATTTTGATGGGAGAATACTATATATTAAATTGAATTAAAATAATTGTCTTTGTAATGATTAGTTTTATTTACACATGGTATTTTATGTGTTTTGTAATTTTTATTTAGTTTGTGATAAGTTCTATATATTTTTCTTGAAAGCCATTATACATGTAATATATTGAACAGATGTAACTTCAGTATAATACATTTATGTGGTATTCTGTACTCTAATTAAATCAAAAATATTTCTGGGCTCTATTTACCAACTTTTCTCAAGCTTTATTATTCTTATTTTTTTGAATGTTCCTCCTCTTTCCTCCAAGGCCCCAGATTTCCACTGTTTTGACAAGTACAGCTCTAGCCTTATGCTATCATGTAACTGTACACTATCATGGTAAACACATACTATAACTTCTACAGGTCTATGCTCCTTGGTGAGGAGTACTTCATATATACATAAACAGTTTTCATGAAGAATAACAGTAATTTCTACTCTATCTTTACTTCATGAGAATTTGTTTTGTGTCCTCATCAATACTCTGTATTCTTTTGGTTGCTGTTGTTTCTTACTTGAAATTTAAATCAGGGGCACACATAGACTGGGTCATACATAGTTGCTTAGGGCTTTGCTAAGTTTCTGAGGCTGGTTTTGAATTTAGGATTACCTTGCCTTAGCCTCCCAATCCAATGGGATTAGAGGTGTGTGCCATGGAACCTTGTTCTATTTTATTCTTATATTGAAATATATATTACTTCTGAAAATCATTTATTCTTGATATTAATAAAGCATAGAATATCATTTTTTCCCACAAATAAACCCCTTTTTTCTTCTGGAAAAGATGTCATTTTTTTTTAAAAGATATCAGTATTACCAGATGTATACTTTATTGTTTTCTAAATAGAAAGTTGTTTATTATTATTATTATTATTATCATTATTATTATTATTATTATTATTAAGCTATGTATTAGTTACAAAAGTTTATCTGTTCATATTATTATAAGGTATAAACTCTTTTCTATAACTTCAGAGCATACTTCAGTGTATATCAAAATGACTGTTGGGGGTTGGGAGGGGAGGGTTATTGGGGTTAGAAATGATGGTGGAGGGCTGGGATTGTGGTTTATTGGTAGAATGCTCACTTATCATGGGTGGGACTTGAGTTCAATTATCAGTACTACATTTAAAAAAAGGCATTGTGTTGTGTGAGTCTACAAAAAAAAGATTCTCTCCCTCTCTTAAAAAAAACTCTATTAAAAAAATGATGGTGGAATATGATGCATATTATTATATAAAGTACATGTTTAAAGAAGTGAATTCATGTAAATATTCTTTGTATAAGACCAGAGAAATGAAAAATTGTGTTCTCTATGTTTAATTAGAATTGCAATGAATTCTGCTGTCATATAAAATTAAAAAGTAATTAAAATGAAAATTAAATGATGGCATTATGTTCTAATTGGAAATAAATACTATTCATTTTAAAACTTGAAAAAAAGTCTGTTGGTTGGTGATAAACTTTATGAAGTATAAAATGTATCCTGAATAATTGGTAATACATAAATCCAGATTTAGGTATTTCTAGTGTTTTAGCAAAATTTAAAAAAAAAATCTGTAGAGTTCTTTTCTTGCAACATATACTCATGATTATATGACATGCATTTTATATATATATACACATATATAGTACCATTATATATAATTAATAAATGATTACTACATCTCACATTAACCACATTTATTTCAGATTAATTTGTCTTTCGAAAGCACCAATATATGACACTCTTTGGATATATATACTTGTTGCGTCTTCAAATTTGTCACTTTATGTATTATGTTCTTTTCTTTACTCTCCTTTTTATAGAATTTCTTTTTATAAATTGAGATTAGTGAATTTTAGACCCTTCAGTTTAACAGTGCAGTCTGTAGATTTTCTTTTTAACCTCAGCTAAAATACATCCCACTTTTTATAGGTTTATTGTTATGTAAATGACTTCTAAGAACCTGTAGATATAACACCCTAATCTGACATTACTCTGGACTATTGATATCTGAGTGGAGGGGATCTCAAGTGATCCATGGAAAAGGCAGGATTGGGATAGGTCAGGATGTGAGATTGGTGGATGCTGAGTATGTAGTAGTGAGTATTCATAAAAAAAGTATTGGTGGAGTAGATAAGGGTAGAGAAAAAAAGTGCTGTGAAGGAAAGAGGAAAAGAATGAGAAGCTCAAGGGTTCAGATTTTAAAAGTCTAGTGGTGGATCACTAGTAGCATGAGGGTATGGAGTAGTTTCTTTGGAGGCAGAAATAAGGTTGAAGCAAAAGAAGAAGGTAACTCTGTCACAGTCCCCTAAAGAAAAAGTCACATGAATGGATTATGTGTTTATTTCTTCCCACTTTGGAGTGGAATTGATAATTCACAGAGTATATTTAAGTAGGTAGTATAAAACCATTTCCAAGTAGCTTTACACATTTCTGTGGCCACAATCAACATTTGACAATTCCAGTCACATAAAATCTTTGTACTTTTTATTTGTTCTATTTATTTATTATTTATTTATTTATTTATTTATTTATTCATTCATTACATTTTTTTATTCACTTTTGCTTTACTGTTATTTTGTATATACAACTGCTGAGTATTCAATGATACACACACACACACACACACACACACACACAAACACACAAAATGGTATATATATAATGCTAACATCTATAACATTATTTCCTAAAACATTTAAGTCAGCCAGCCGCAGCAACTTAGTGAGGTTGTAAGAAAATCAGCAAATCATTTTTATTTATAGAAAATTTTATTAAAGGCTGAGAGTGTTTCCTAGCAAAAAAGCATATCTAATTTCAATTTGTAATATGAGAGAGAGAGAGAGAGAGAGAGAGAGAGAGAGAGAGAGAAAGAAAGAGAGATATCTTGCAAAATTAAAAAAAAGTAAACAGTGACACTCTTAGTGTCAAGGATGTAAATAATTTAAAAATAATAATGAGCTAGTTGGAAAACACATCTAGGTTATTAACTGCTGCTTTGGAAAATTAGTCTGCTCTCCATCATATAAAAGTGAGAGATGAATTCTTTATTAAAGTTTATATAAGTAAAAAAGGAGTTTTAACACCGCTTTTAGCTGATCCAGACTGGGTCAACTTTAGTGGGTTATTAGGGTTCTGCCAAGATGATAGATCCTTGAGTTATTTGGAATGATGTGATTTTATCTAGTCTTCAAAAACAAAGATTAAGGTCTAATATAAATCAGGCTTGGCAAAGAAAAAAATATTTAAATGAAAAGTCAATATATGAATAAAAACATAAAACAATATTTAATAAAAAGTTAACATTCAGAATATTTATGCAATTATATAATCACCAGTAATGTAAAAACAATTACTACTAAAGAAAAAGTGAATTAATAAAGGAACAAATAAATAATGGAAAATGAAAAATGTAAAGGTACATGGAAATGGTGTTTTCCTGCTTACTGAGATATACTCTATGAACTATAAATTCCACTCCTAGGTGGGAAGAGTTAAACACAGAACCCATTCACCTGGCTCTCTCAATTGGGAAATGTGGAAAAAATCACCTTTTCTTTTTCTCCAAATTTTATTGCTGCTTCCAATAACACTACCCCTCTACATTCATCCCTTCATTGTAGACTTGTAGCATATGAACCTGTCTACTGCTCAATTTTTTCTATTTTTTTTCATTGCTCTTTTTCTCCCTACTTCCATAGTGATCAGATTTCAGAGGAAAATATGCAGAATATTAGGGATCAGTTACACAACAAGAAAGCTATAAAAATTGGGCTTCATTTAAGGGTGAAAATAAAAAGAAAATCTTTAGACTTCACTAGTTAAAATAAAGGATCCAAAATTTATGAGTGTCAATAATTTGAATTATAACTGTGAGTCACTTTTTGGGGGGGAAGGGATATTGGGACATTGCTAATGAGTTTAAAGCTCAAACTGTTTTGTATGGGACAAAGAACAGAGAAGTTGAAAAAAATTAAATAAATTGTAATATCATTTTCATAAATATAAATATAGACATATTTATTCACAAATTGCTTTAACCTTATAAACAGTTATGAATGTCTATGCACTTCCTTCTGGGATAGGTCCTAGTATTAGAAGAAAACTTTGCCTTAAAATAAGTGCATTCACAGACCCTATAATAATAATAATAACAATAATAATAATAATAATAATAATAATAATAATAATAAGAAGAAGAAGAAGAAGAAGAAGAAGAAGAAGAGAGGTGGGGATGATTTCAGGTTGTGAAGCATACCTGTAATATAAGTTACTTGAAAAGCCATCACATGAAATTTTATACACTATCTGAAGACATATATGTATAAATTATATATAAAAAGTGTTTATGAGTTCTGTAGTGAGGGTGCACAAGTCCAATACACAGTCTTTATTTTTTTTTAAATATTTTTTGTTGTAGATGGACATAATACCATTGGTAGTTTGTTTGTTGCTTGGCTTTTTAATGTGGTGCTGGGTGTTCAACCCAGTATCTCACACATGCTTGGGAAGCACTCTACCACTGATCCATAACCCTAGTCCCCAAAGTCCTTTACTTAATTTTTTTGGCAGGAGTGTGTGTGTGTAGTGCAGGGAATTGAATCCATGGCCTAATATAAGCAAAACAAGCACTCTACTGACTAAGCTATATTCTCAAGCCTGATCTCTAGTCTTTTAACAATGACAATGGAGAAGCCTATAATTCAGACTTTGATTCTGCACTCACTTGACTCAGGTTGGAGGCATGACATGAATCTTTGACTAATCAGTCTCTTAGGTGAGAACTGTCCAATCCCCATGCAGCTGGTGATGAGGGAGCGGGTTTCCATAATCTTCAGTTCCCTTCCTGTCTGGAGCCCACCATTTTTTCAATCTTTTGTAGGCTTTCTGTCCTGGATCCAGAGCCCAAGTGTCTGTGCTATGCAAAATCTGAAAACAAATCACAGGGAGAACGCTGAGAACCCTGAAAACCAGAAAGTGGTAAGTGTGCCTTGCTATCTTGAGACTGGGTAGGAAGGTGGCTTAAAGCTGACAGGAGTGGCAATGGTGGAAACTGGCAATCGTGTCTATAGACTCCTCGTGGTCCTCTCCAGAATCTTGTGGCCAGAAGGTCTCTGTTGGGCAGCTTAGCCTTCACCTACCTCTGACTAGTCTAGTGAGGCTTAGATCGGCAGTTGAAAACCTGGGCATTTTGTTCCATAATTGTATGGTGTTTTCAGCTTCTTTCTAAAGCCCTTTGTGTGCTTCCATGTGCCATGAGTCCAGCATGTCTCCAGAATGCATAGTGAAGACTGAGATAATTATCAGGAGAGAACCCCAAATCCATTTGTTGTACTCATGCATGAGATAGACTGTTGATTTTAGGGCTTGTTACTCGTGAGGGTTTGTTTGTTTGTTTGTTTTATTTTGTGTGTGTGTGGGGGGGGGTGTGGGTGTGTGTTGTTTTCTTTTTTGGTGCCAGAAATTCAACCCAGAGGCATTCATCCACTGATTCACATTCCCACCCCTTTTTTTTAAATATTTGTATTTAGATACAGGGTCCCTTTGAATTTCTTTGGGCCTAACAAATTTGATGATGCTGGCTTTTAACTCATTCTCTTCATGAGTCCTGAGATTTTTGAATGTAGAGGAAGCAGCATCTCAAATCCAGAACAAAAATCTGAAATCCAGAACTTCAGTGTAGCTCTCCATAGGTCTCAGGATAAACCCCTAGTTTTCTAGCTCTCTGTTCACATATCCAAAACTATTGTTTTCTGTTCACAGTGACTTAGTATAAAATAGAATAGATAGTATAATGACCATGTAATCAGGATAATGGGCCTCACTCAACCACACAGCTAACTGAAAGATATGTTAATGAGCGCCATTAAAGCCTATTTCAAATGTAAAAGACCTTGTAGCCCATTTGTGGGAACACCTTTAACAAAGTCTTTTGTCCAGGGGTTATTTCTGATTGAATTTGAAGATAAACGGATTGGTCACCAAAGGAATAAAAGTGAACCCATATGGTAGTCAGGATGCCTTTTCCAAAGCCTATTCTAAATGCATTATGCTCTGTGTTTTGCCTAAAAACATTAGTAAACTTCCAAGATGGCACACAAAATGAGTTTTTTTTTTCTGGTATCATTCCTCATACCACATGGTGGAAGTTCTATTTCTTAAATACAACAGCCACTATCCTAAAAATTCACATTGATTTGACACACAGTCCCTTCTTACACAGCATGAGGACTTGTTGGGGCTGGCTGTCTTCAGGAGCTCAGCAATGGAAGGGGTCAGATTCCAAATTTTCTGTCTCCTACCTTAAGCGGTTTTTCTCCTGCCCCTAGGGTCCTAACCAAACTGACTGACCCCAGGGTGGTCAGGGAAGCAGTCTCACCTGATCGGCACCAATGCTCCATGGTTCATAGTTCACTCTCAGAGGTCCTGACAGGTGTGCAAAGCTGACTCTCTAGTGAGCATTCGGTCCAAACAGCACAGCCTTGTTCAGAGAAGGCCATCGCTCTTGCTTCCTGCTCCTATTTTCTTGGAATCTGTTCCTGGCAGAAGAGCAGAACCTCACACTACTCACTTCTTCCTGCCCTGGCCAGCTGCCCCATCCAGCCAACATGTCATCTGTGTGTGCAGCAGTTCGAGTCACAATTCTGTCAGGCCAAGGAGATTCCTTGTTCCACTGCCCCTCCAGTGCAGCCACCCCACCCACTGCACAGTGACCAAGGGCTAGCTGTCTGCAGGGTAAATCCAGGCCAGGCACCTGTGGCCATGCCCTCCTAATGGGCAGATTCACCTGGAACTCTGTGCAGTTGCCCTGGTT
Organism: Ictidomys tridecemlineatus; assembly: GCF_052094955.1. NCBI lineage: Eukaryota > Metazoa > Chordata > Mammalia > Rodentia > Sciuridae > Ictidomys > Ictidomys tridecemlineatus. The sequence continues at coordinate 371,542 of NW_027521507.1, forward strand.
GGTCACATCCCCCTACCTAGTTTTGCTCCTTGTGTGGAGGGGTGTGGAACTCACAGCTCTGCAGAAACACCCTTGGGCTTTCTTCACCATCCCCAAAGTACCCAAGTGTCTGATTCATGAATATCCCCAGTAGGGGTGTCTTGGAAAAAATAGCTTCTGGTATAAAGAGAGATGGACCTTGATAGTGAAGATACAAATAAAAATGAAAGCCACAAATTATTTTCTTAGCCCTCTTTATGAAAAAGAGTAAGGCCAGAGACTCATGAGGCTGAGGTTGAAGGATCACAATTATAAAGCCAGCTTCAGCAACTTGGCAAGGGCTTGAGCAACTTAGTGAGACCCTGTCTCAAAATTTTAAAAAATAAATAAATAAATAAAAAGGCTGGGATGTGTCTAAGGGTTTAGGCACCTATGGGTTCAATCCTCAGTAGCCACCCCCCCAAAAAAAAAAGAAAAAAAAATCAGAGGGATTTGTAACTAATCTACTTACCATGAAAAGAAGTTGAAAAGGGGATGCAGAAGGGAAGAGGAAGGGATGCAGCCAGCCTCTGGACCCTTCTTGCGTCTTATAGAGGGGGCTGGGGTGCAGGGCGGGGCTGCATTCCCAGCCCTTGCCCATGTGCACCTGCACTTCACATCTCCCACAGCTACAGCAGTGTGTGTACGGGGTGGCCAGGTGAAAATGTTCCAGCCTGAGCAGCTGCATCCACTTCAGAACTCAGGCCAAATCGATTCCTTTTGGCCCAGGGAGAAGCCACCTGCACTGATACATCATGACCCCTGCCCTGTGGCTCCAACTCCCCCCAACGTGCAGTAAAGACTCTTGAACACAGAGCCTTTCCTCCTAGTTGGGAGGCACAGATAAAACAGAAACAATTGCTCATATCTGATGGCACAGCTCAGTTAGCTAGACAAATGCATACCCCTGGAATACCCTAGTGAGAAACAGGTCTCCTGCCTTTCTCTTACTTCCTTGTGTGCTTTGCTTCATTTTGTAAGAATACTTAATCTGAGAGCTAAAAGGCAAAATGCCACATTTACCACATTCTGAACTATGGGCAGTTCAGTTGCAGGAGATCTCTAGGTCTCACTCACATGGCACACATGTGAGCATGTAGCTTTGACCAACACCTATTCCTCACCACTCCCCACCTGGTGACCATCATTTCTCAGCCTCTGTAAGTTCACATTTTTAGATTTCCTATGTAAGTGAGGTCATGCAGGATTTCTCTGTGTCAGGCTTATGGAATTCAGCACAACATCCTCTAGGTCCATCCAAGTTTATGCAAGTGTCAGCATCACCTTTCTTTTCAGGTTAAATAATATTTCACTATAAAACCACCAATTTGCTTATCCATCCATCCAGAGGACATTAAAATGGATTCTGTCCCTAGCTATTTTGAAGGGTATTCAGCAAACCCATGAGGACACACATCTCATCCACATGCTGATTTTATTTCTTTTGAATATATGCAGAAGAGAGCTTGCTTGTCATATGGTCATTCTATTTTTATTCTTCCAAGGAACCCCCACACTGCTCTTCATGGTGTCTCCACTTGCACATTTGCAAATCCTCAGTGAGTAATGCTTTATGGAAATTGAGGAGAGGGCAGGCTGGGGAGTCAGTCACAGCTTCCAACCAGAGGAGTTGTTAGGGGAATGGGCGTGTCACCTTGAAGCCCAGTGAAAATAAGCTCAGTGGCCTTGGAAAGTGGCATTGCCATGCCCAAATCTTATGGAAGGTGAAGCTTATGGCAGAACATACAGCACGTGTGCTTTGTGAGACATCAGGCTAGAGGTCTGGTGCTGGCTCTGCCTATCCACCTGAGGGTCTGTTGGTGGTAAGTGATGTTTCACTACCCTTTTTTTCTCCCTAGTGGTATCAGTCTAAAGCCCTGAAATGGTTTTTCTGGTAACATCTGAAAAACCTGATGTTAGCTGGACACAGTGCCTCATCCTCTTATGCACTGCTTCCCACACTGGCAGTACCAGCCTCCCCATGTCCACTGGACCTGCCAGCTGCCTTGCAGCCCATTTCTGCACATCAATGCTTAAGAGGGACTGAATCCAGAAGACCCAAGCAGGCTGCTCCACTTCCATCCAGGATGCAGTTAGGACCCATACAGGGCTTGATGACTCCCTGAGAAAAAAAAATTTTTTAGATTTAAACCCAGAGTGATTTAAGGCTGGAACTGCCTGCCTCTGTGAGAGAAGAGCCTGTCTGACAATGGGGAATGCACAGCAAAAGGCAAGAAATGAAATGTAAAGTAAACTATATCCTGATGAACCCCTGGATGCCACTGGACCTGAAGTCCACTTTTCCCCTGAATACTTTAGCTATACAATGTTACTCTTTGTTGTTTGTTTAAACCTCATTTAATTGGATTTTCTGTGATTTGCAAAAGGAAGATAACAATCTGATATATTTCATAGACTCAGGACAATTTATCTTGCAATTTTTGGTTTTTCAACTATGTAGAATAGCATCTGTTTCCATGAAAAGAAGAAGAAAGGAAGGGAAAGAGGGAGGGAAGAAGAAAGAAAGAAAGAGAGGAAGAAGAAGAAGAGAGAGTGAGTATTGAATGGAAGGCTTAGCTGAGCACTCAGCCTTAGAAGGGCAGACATGGTTGTTCTCACTGTCTCCACAAAGAATGGCTGCCTGGGCTCCAGGTGGGATCACTCATGAAATAAAGTTGGCTATTAGGCTTATCTGTCTCTCCCACAGCCCTCTCATTAAATAATCACCCTTAAAAATGTTACTATTTTGAAAGAAATTTCTTTAAGTAATTTTAGTTAAATGGGAAATTACAAGGATCTGTGGTCTTTGATAAAAAAAGGCTGTTACAAACTGACTCATCAGAAAGCCCTTTCTAAAATGATTTACAGTGCCTGAGATTCCACGACTCAGGCCTCAACTGTGGTTCAGGATGGGCATGCTGCCCCCTAAGCACAGAGAAGTCCCTAGCCATTAGGAGACTAAACCTGAAGGCAAGGGCTGTGGTTACAACTTACCCTGAAAACTGGGCTTTCTGAGGGTTTAGACACAGAGAAAACCCACATCAGGTCCACTGCCAGATCTTGCTTCTCCTGGGAAATGTACAGTAGTTGCAGGTGCAGAGACAACCCCCCAAATTAGAAGCAAATTAGCTCAGTTCAGGCTCTAGCCCCTGGGTGGCCACACCTTCAGCTTTGGCCAGCCTGGGCATCTGCAAATGGCCACACTGGAAGCCTCTGCTCCCCATGCTAGAGTGATGTTGGACACCCTGGGTGGCTTAAAGACCTATCCTCTGTGACCTGGAGGCCAAAATACTGAGACGGTGTCCAGGCCATGATTTAGGTCACCTCTAGGTGCCTTCCTGTGCCCTCTCAGCTTCAGTGATCCCCGGAAAGCTCATAGCCTTTTGCCTCTCAGCTGCCTCACTCCAGCTTCCTCCTCTGTCATCACAGGGCTCCTGTGTGTCCTCTTCACCCAGTCAGCCCCTCATAAAGATATGGTCACCCTGCATAGGGGCACTCCCTGCAGCAGTGTGGCCTCATCTTGACTAACTCTGAAATGACACGATTGATTTTAAATCTGTTTGTATCTTATTCTCGGGGACAGAGTGTATACCTACCTTTTGGCAAAGACAACAATCACAGAACTCCACCCCTGGCCCAAGAATGCACTTCCTTTCCAGGTCCACATCCAGGCCCGTCACCCTCATAGTGCCATTCAGCCTTGCACTTGATAAGTCTCAAAGTCACTGTCAGACAGACACCTTGATCTTGTTTGGGAGTCTCCAGATAGGAGGCCTGGGGAGCTTGTGGTCAGGGACCAGAGGCCGAGGGTGGGCACCGAAGGGCAACTTCTACTGAGAACCCCTTCTGTGCCTTCCTGGGTTGTGGTCCCAGGGACTGAACCCAAGGGTGCCTACCCACAGACCATCCCAGCCCTTTAGAAGCAGGGTCTTGCTGAGTTGCTGAGGCTGGCCTCCACCTGGCAAGCCTCCTGCCTCAGCCTCCTGAGGCACTGGGATGACAGACACACCCTACCACAACAGTCTCCTTCGGACCTTCCAAGCCAAACCCCCGCCCCCCCTCCCAGCCACCAGCCAACACCCACTGCAGGCGTAGCCTTCCCAGATGGCTCCCCGATGGGCGCCTCCCCACCTCTTCTGATGGGAAACAGGCGGCAAAGGAGCTGAGCGAGCGTGGCCATGACCCAGGGGCGGGGGTGTGGGGCGGTGCATGGCATGAATGGGGGTGTGGCTAAGCTCCAGGGGCGGGGGGGGGGGGGGTGTGTGGGCTGGGCGTGGGCAGTGCAGGAGGGGGGCCCCCGGGTAAGCGTGGCTACGCCTCTAGAGGACAGGCGTGTACGGGGGTGTGGGCAGAGCCAGGACCCCACTGTGCAAATGCATCTGCAACCAGGATCCTGCAGCCTCCCAGTTGCTGGCCATGCTTTGCTTTGAGGTGAAGGCATAGCCCCCAGGAACCGCGAGGAGGCGACAGCGCATCTCCCCTACGGGTTTCGTGAGGCCCAGACGACCCAGCCAAAGTTCAAACCTCGTCCCCTCTGGCAGCTGGGCTCCTCTAGGGAGGGCCCGGCTGTCCCTGTGTTCATGCTGGGCTCCTGCACCTTCTACTCTAAGACATGAGTCAAGGTCCCAGCATGAACACAAGGTACACTACCGCATGGACAGGGTCCTTCAACACGGAGCCAAAGGACTCCTGCGGAGACAGGTAGTAACACAGGCCACTAATTGCATAGGTGCAGGCAGGGCCTCCAGAAGACATGTCCTGGGAAAGAAGAACAGATCAGGGACGCTGCCTCTTCTGAACCTGAGCTTCGAGATGAACCCAGAGTAGATAAAAGACTGTGATTGCAGCCGGGCACAATGACACACACCTGTCACCCTACAGCTCAGGAGGCTGAGGCAGGAGAATGGCAAGTTGGAGGCCAGCCTTGGCAACTTAGCAAAGGCTCTAAGCAGCTCAGTGAGACCCTGGCTCTAAATAGGGCTGGAACAGGGCTCAGGAGTCAAGGGCCCCTGGGTTTATTCAAGAACATGGTAGGTCTTTAAACCTTCTAAAGCCTTCCTCTATTTTTTTCTTCATTGTTGTATAGTTTTCACTGTAGAGGTTTTTTTCTCATCCTCTTTGGTTGGATTAATTTCCACATTTTCTTTCTCTCCTTCCTTCTTTCCTTCCTTCCTTCCTTCCTTCCTTTCTTCCTTCCTTCCTTCCTTCCTTTTGTCTTCATTGTTTGAGGTCCTGGCTTCCAAGTGATGTATTATGTTGGTGATACTTTTATTTTTGGGTGGGTAGGGGTACCAGGAATTGAACTCAGGGGCACTCAACCACTTAGCCTCATCCCTAGCCATATTTGGTACTTTTATTAGAGACAGGGTCTCACTGCGTTGCTTAGTGCCTTGCTAAATTGCTGAGGCTCACTTTGAAATAGAGATCCTCTTGCCTCCACATCCCAAGCCACTAGGATTACAGGCATGTGCCACTGTACCCAGCTTGTTGTTGATCCTTTCTATTGAGTTTTTAATTTGTTTTATTGTTTCTTTTATTTCAAGTATTTGGGGTTTTTTTTCAGAAACTCTATATGCTTATTGAAGTAATCTTTTGCTTCTTGTATTTGCTTATGTAGTTCTTTATCAAAATGATCTTTTGTTGTTTGTATTTGCATGTCATCATTTAATTCACAGAACATTTTAATTATGTACATACTGAACTCCTTCTCTGTCATTTCTTCTGTTGTGCGGGCCATGGGTTGTAACAATGTAATATCTTGGTTTGTTGGGGGCACTTTCTTCCCTTGCTTTTCCCTTGTTTTTGTGTGCCTTCCTATCTAGCATTGCATATCTAAGACATTGCTATTTTTACCCTATAAGCTTATAGTGTCCCTGAAGGTTTCCAATACCTCTTCTTTAAGTGGGAGAACAATCTGAGCAGATCCCAATACAAACAATATACATTCTTAAACCAAATATCTGCTATTAAGACATTTATGGTTTTGTCACAATATACAGAAATGATAAGTTCAATTATTATCTACTATATAAACAATAAGTCTGCAAAAGGGTCTACAGATTCTGATAGTGGACAAAGAATCAGGGATGAAGTGTAGGATGAGATGTTGAGGGGGTAGGAGGTAAAGATAGAGTTATTAGATTTTAGAAAGCATAAAAGAGGAATCTAAAGAAGTTGGTTAGTAGAAGGAGAAGAGAGAGAAAGTGATTTCGGGGATACAAGTAAGTGGGAAACAGTAGAATACCAAAAACAAACATATATATGAAGAAAGTTAAACAATGTAAAAAATTGGATATAAAAGAATATACAACACAATTGCATTACACTGTTGAGACATACCAGTCCTCAGTAGCCTAATTCATGAACAATACTTGTTTTCACAAATTTTGGGGAGTGATGTCGGGGAAGAGAGAGAAGAAATAAGATCTTGAAGGAAGATACAAGGATTATTTCTGTTGGAGATCAGTATCTCTCCAGCTTTCCTTCTCATCCAATTGGTGGAGTTGTCTGTTGTTTGTTGATATGTACCACCTCAGGATTGAGGAGGTTATTAGGTAGGAGGGTTGGTTCAAGGATCTCTCTTGGGGCCCACTTGTGTGATGGGGGCACCTGGTCTTATCTCCTTATTTGCCTGTAGACCTCACAATTCCTGGTCACTAATTTAGTCTCTAAACTATATTTTACCCACCTTCTCTTTTTCTACTTCCCAATTCAGAACTTCTCAGGAGGTCTTTTGGGCTGCACTTTTGGAGCTTTTGGAGCTGTGCATCTGTCATGGAGAGCTGATTTATACTGGGCAGCTCAGAACCCAGTTCTCCAAACTGGTTTTGTGAGCTACAGACTGGCTACATAGCCACAGGCACTGTTCCAGGTTGGTAACTGCTGGGAATGGGGAGATTTGGGTACTTTCAGTACTTTGATAATATTTCTAAGCCCCATCTTGTGTTCCAAGCTAAGAGTTGCCTCAACTAAATATAGTTTTGAAGATGTCACAAGATGGAGGCAGCTGCTCTAAGTGATGATGTGTTGTGGGGTCAGGTAGGGCCAGACAATGGCATTGAGCAGGAAGTTTAGAGATGCAGCTCTGTGGCATGCAGTATTGTGGCTGGCGGCTGTCTCTAGACCCAGTGCAGTGTCCTAAGGTGCAGGTTACCACATGTAGGAGACTGTGTCAATAGTTCTAGTGCCCCAAGATGGAGGAAACCAGAGGAGCCTCATGTTGGCAGATGGAGGTCCACATGGAAGTGGTGGTCAGAGATCCTATATGTGGGCAGCAGATGGGTTTCTGTGTGGGAGCAGTGGCTGGGATGGAAGCCAGAATCAGGCAGGCAGTCAGTATAGACAGGTAAATTGAGTCAGGTAGGATCAAGGAGGCCAATTTTGAGTGAGTCAGGGAAGCTGGAGACAGTCCCCTGAGGGATTAAATTGTTAATTCCTTCAATGCCCTTCCTCCACCCTTACCAAGAACCTACCTCTGCTCCAACCTAATTGCCAAAGTAACCTGTCCTAGGAATTGCCCCCCACCTACTACAGGGAGCTATAAGGTTGTTAAGATGGGGGGGCTAGTCATGTACACAGGAAGGAGAAAAGATAAGGGGGGAAAGACAGGAGAACAAAGGAAGTGTAGGATGTATAAAAAGGGCAGAAAAATTTCTAGGGATACCATGATACCAGCTATGGCCCCCTTCTACCTCCTGGGAGAACTATGTTACCCCTTTTTAAATAAACCCTGCTTTACATGCTTGCCTCGGAGTGTTTCCCTCCTGTTCAAACTTCAACATGTGGTGAAGCATGACTTGTCATCCATAACTGTCAGTCCTGTGCGGATGCTAATGCTGGTGGTCCTACTGGGGCACCTGGTGGACCTGTGTGTATAAGTGGCTGGGAATTCTATGTTGACCCTGAGGCCTGGAGACCTGCAGGGGACAGCGGCCAACTTGCGAGAATTCTCAGCAGCAATCCCTCCACTCTGTAATCCAAAAGGGTCCAAATTACATTCTAGTGCCCCTCTTAGATGGAGAGAGAGCCAGTAATAGCAATAATATCAGACTAATGTCAAAAACCCATATATAATTTTTAGATAAATATTTGTTTTCAACTTTGATATGTATAATGCTAATTGCCTCTCAATGAGAAACAATCTATCCTTTTTGTAAGTCTGATGCTGAGGGGTGATTCCTTCCACTAATCTACCAACTTCCTCCTTCCTAAATCTATGAATTATACCTCTTTGTGGGTAGGTAATAGTAATGTTATATTAACATGTTTTTTTATTTATTTCTATTTTCTCTTAATAGAAGACAGAGATAAACCCAAATACTTAAAGCATTTAAATACTTGACAAAGATGCCAAAATGTAGTTTGAGAAAAGACATACTTTTAAACAAATGGTGCTGGAAAACTAGATACTGGTTGAAAAAGAATAACATAAAATCCCTACCTTTCATCCTGTACAAAAAACAAAATGTCAAATCAAAATGGATCAGAGGCTTAGGGATTAGACTATATAAAGTTTGCAAAAGTTAGAGGTAAACATAGAGAATTATAATTACTATAATAATTATTATAATAATTATAATTATTTGGGGTAAACATTCCATCATATAGATGCAAGCCCTTACTTCATCAATAAGACCCCTCAAGTATAAGAAATAAATTTAAGAATCAGCAAGTGGGATATCATCAAATTTAAAAGTTTCTCTGTGGCAAAGAAAAGACTGGAATGAAGACAGAGACTACAGAATATGAAAAAAATATCTACTAGCTATTCCCCTGACAGAGGATTAATATCTAGAATTTATAAAAAACTAAAGACCCTCTATGTCAAAAACATATACCCAAAGAACTAAACAGAAATTTTCAAAAGAAGAAATAAAAATCCCCAACAAAAACATGAAAATTTTAACATTTCTAGCAATCAGGGAATTGCAAATCAAAATTACCCTAAGATTTCATCTTACTCCAGGCAGAATGGCAATTATCAATACCATGAATAATAATAAATGCTGGCCAGGATTTGGGGGGAGGTATACCCATATATTGCTGGTGGAACTGTAGATTATAGTACAGCACATTGGAAAGCAGTGTGGAGATTCCTCAAAAAATTAGAAATTGAACTACCATATGATGCAACTATCACACTCAGTATTTATCCAAAAAAACTAAAGTCATCATACTATAAATACATATTCACTTCTATCCTCAATAGTTAAACTGTGGAACCAACCTAGATGCCCTTCAATAGATGAATGGATAAAAAAAAATGTGGCACATATACACAATGGAATATTACTCAGCAATAAAAAAGAGAATAAAATCATGCAATTTGCAGGTGAATGGATGGAGTTCGAGAAGATAATGAAGTAAGTGAAGTTAGCCAATCTCCCAAAAATACAAATGTGGAATGTTTTCTTTGATATAAGGAGGCTAATTCATAGTGGGATAGGGAGTGAGCATGGGAAGAATAGAGGAACTCTACCTAGGGCAGAGGGGTTGGAGAGGAAAGAAGGGGGAATGGGGTTATAAATGATGCTGTAATGTAATGATCATTATTATCCCAAGTACATGTATGAAGTCACAAATGGTGTGAATATACTTTGTATAAAACCAGAGAAATGAAAAATTGTGCTCTCTATGTGGAATAAGAATTGTAATGCATTCCACTCTCATATATAAATTTTAAAAAACTAGTTGGAAAAAAATAACAGCATAATTCTCAATAGCCAAAGTATGTAATCAACATAATTGCTGGCAAATCGATGAATGTGTCAAGAAAATGTGGTATATATAGACTCAATGAAATTTTATTGAACCTTAAAGAAGAAAGAAGTAATGACATTTACTGGTAAATTGGTGAAAATGAGAAATGATGATGATTAGAATGATTTTATTCTAAGTTAAATAAGCCAGACACAAATACTTTAGAATCAGATGTTTTCTCTCATATATGAGAGCTAGAGTAAAATAAGGGAAAGAACCAGGAGGAGAGGGGATTAGCTATCATAAAGATACTGGGAAGGTTAGTGGAATAAAAGGAGGACAAGAGGGAGAAGGGCAGGGATGGAGGGGAGTAGGGAATGGGGAAGCAGTATGAAATTAATGTAGCAAAATAATGTTATATATGTATATAAATGTAACAAAAGGAATTTCCCCTTTGTGTACGTGTAGAAATTATCAATTAAAAATAAATAAATAAATATACAGGAGTGAAAGGAAGATAAATATAATTCATAAGGGAGAATAAGGGGAGGAAGAGAGGAAAAGAAGGGGACTGAAATCAAATTTCTTTCAGGTAAAATTTTGTCAAAATGAGATCAAATATCATAATTACAAATGCTGTAGTAAAAATAGAAAAATTAATTTTGTTCTCTGAGATCAAAATGAAGGAGCTGATATTAAACAAGAGGATTTCGATTGACCATAAAAATATATAAAGATATATTTTTAAAATTAAAATGGCATTAGAAAATGGAAGGGTACGCTTTCCCTGCAGAGTCTGAACGTATGAAAGATCATCATATATTAATAAAGGTTAGATTTCTTGGAGGGTAGGTCATCTTGAAAGGGTTCTTCAATCATTATATTTTTCCTGGGCACAGAATAATAACTGTTCTACGAACAAAGAGACAAGTTACCAGTACATCCTAGTAGCTCTGAAACAGAAATAAATCCAAAAAGTTATTATACACAATTATACAATTTTTATTGTCACAAACTTATAGTGAATAATATTTTAGCTTTGTTAACTTAAAAAATTGGCTTTGTTTCCTGGACATTGTTTAATAGTAAATTTTAAATAAATTGATTAACCTATACGAGTCTTACTTTCTCATTTATGAAGTGGCAATTGTAATTCACATACTTAATATAAAATTTTATCAATAAAATTATACATATCAATAAACTATCACTACATTTCACAAGCAGCAGTTTCTTAGAAATTTTCTCAATCTAAAAACAAATAAAAGAAATAAAAGCTGGAAATAAATTGAGAATGGATAATCCCATGGTAAAATTGTGCAAGAACCTTTTATATTAAGTAATGCCTAAGGAATAGTGACCATATTCAAAGTTGGATAATTAAAAAGTGAAATTATCTCATTTTATTATAATACTGTGTGACCTTGATTTTTCCTATAATATCTGCAATAATGCAAATTTTTTTAACTGCCTCAACTCTTTCTCCTCCTCCTTCTCCCCTCTTTCCTCTTTATTTCCCCCTCCCTTTCTTATCCAATCTCTGTCTTTCTTTCTGCTTGATAGTTTTTACCTTACTAATAGATGATTTTGCACAAAATTAAACTGTCTCCCAGAATATTTATAAAAAATAAAATATTTAGTTAATTTAAAGCATTTAACAAAATGCTTCAAATACAGTAAACTTATCATTTTTATTTTCTGGATCTTAGTCTCTTACAAAAAGGGTGGTTCTGCTTGATTTCAGCTAACACTATACAGTGTATTTGATAACCTATAAGGTGTTTTAAGAAATAAATTAACTTCTGTAAAGCACTTTGAATAGTACCTGGCACATAGAAAACATTTCATATATTTATTTAATGAATGAATATACCTTCACCCTGTAACCATTGAATAGACTATTAAATTTCAAGAACTTTGGCATCTATAAAATGCACATAAACATTTATACAAGCCAAGCCCTAGATATTTTGGAGATATTAAAGTTTAACAGTGTATAATCACTTTCTAATGAACACTCAATCTATTACATGAGATAAGTGATGTGTAAACAAATAAATATAATTCAGGACAGTTACTTTAAAATGTTAATTACTAATGTGATGTGCTTCTACACAATTAATATTAAAAATCATATGCTAAATCACCAGATTTGTTATAATAAGTACCATATTAAAAGGATAATTAATTATATAAATTTTACACTTACATAGACCACATCTATGTCGGGATGGTACTGGTAACAATGACAGTTTGACATTTCTGGGATAGATTTAGTGATGATAATAGTACTAAGTGAAATTTCTTGCATGAATGATCTGACACAGGCTTACGTGCATACATATTCTTTGTTTCATTTAATATTCATAACATTTCTGTAAGATAGGTACTATTTATTTTTATTATCTTAAATGTGTGGAGGAGGAGACTAAGATTCAAATGATTAATAGCTCTTAGAATTAGTAATGACAGAGCTGGGATTTAATCTAATTCTCCCTTTTCTAATTATCAGCCAATAGTTTAATATAACTGTAGAGCTGAGACATTCCTTTTTGTTGCTGCTTTGGTTTACAACCATGATGATGACAGCAATGTCTACATTTGCAGTTTCCAAACTGTGTGGTTAGGTGCCTGGCTTGTAGCATTGAACTGGGTAATTTTATACATCCAAGGGAAACAGGAAAACTCAACAAAGTTACTACAAATAGTACATTAAACTACGTTTCATAGTTAATGTTAGCACAAAATACATTTCTTTTAATGACATCATATCTTTGAAAATTTGAGTTTTTATTTGTTACTATCATAAAACAAAATATATGTGAAAATCATAATAGAACAAAATCTGAGGATGGTGGTATTGTTTCCAGAATCCTAGATTAGAGGATTGACTCTGGGGTTGCAGCAAATTAGTTCTGGTTACTTACCTATGACAAAAACAAACAAACAAACAAACAAACAAACAAAAACCCCAGAAAACATAATGATAATGTAAACTTAAATGGAAAGGTGCTTCAATCAGAGTAGCTAAACCAGAAACACAAGGGGACCCACATCCTTATCCTGTTTTTAGGGTACTAACAAAGATTTTTAGGTTTTACAAAAAGGGAAATGAGGATAGAGGTTGGGGATTTGCATAGCTGGAGTGTTCTCACAGCTTGCAAAGCTGGTGATCTTGGTCAAATGTGGTCTGGTTCATCACTATCTCAGTATTGGTCAGAAGGAATTTTATTAGCACAGGAAAGTTGCTGTTGCCTTGAGGTAATTTTGACTCATCCCAAGATATTTATTGCTCAAAACTGATCTTACTTAGATCCAGGTCACTGAACAAAAGAGACAGATGCAAAATAGAGGCAGAGATGCCACGTTCGTAATCCCACTTTTATTTACTTATTGGATATTTGCAAACAAAAGTGAAAAATCTAAATTCTTGTTACAGTATTGTACCTAAATCAAAATTTGAGAAGTCATGTAGTAAGCAAAAATTATGCATATCCAATTAATAAGATACTTCAAAGATACAATTAATAAGAAATTATGTTTAAGAACATAGCAAAATATCTTATTTTTCTTTATGTGTGTTATTTTTAAAAAATATATATCCTAAATTGATATTAGCTATTTAATCAGTGAAACTGATAGGTATTTCATTCAACGTTGGGGCACCATGAAAAACATCATGGTAGATTGATTGCTCTATGAGTTGAGACAGTCTAGTAACATCCAGTCTAACACACAAGTGCTATTCCCAGGAATTTCAGTCCTGGGTGTCAGAATATTTCTCTCTTGTGTTCATTTCCTTTGCTCATTTCTGACATTCTCCCACCCAAACTGTAAGGTATATCTTTAAAATTCCCCCAGTAGCTATCCTCTCATTTTTGGATTTTAATCTTTAATTGTTATTTCTATAAATATCAATGATAGAAAAAATACTCAAATAAAAACAACTACACCAAAGAAAAGTTTTGGTCTTCACTTAATGCCAATATTCTTTCTTCACCATTTGTGGATTTTGAAAGTTCTGGAAATATATTATAAAAACACATTGACACAAATATCTGCTAACAAGTCAGTAGGTTTTATTTTCAAAAGATTTTATCTCATTCTAGTCAGAATGGCAAGTACAAAGAATACAAATAATAATAAATGTTGGTAAGAAAAATGTATGAGTGTATATAAGAAAAAAATATACACTCATACATTGTTTGTGTTACTGCAAAATAGTACAACTCTAACAGTGGTTCACTTTATGCTTTGAATATAGTCTTTGCTGCTCTGCCAACACAACTTATTTTTTATTTTTATTATTTATTTATTTATTTATTTTTTATTATTAGTTGTTCAAACCATTACAAAGCTCTTGATATATCATATTTTATACATTTGATTCAAGCAAATTATGAACACCCATGTTTACCCTGTATACATATTGCAGATTCACATTGGTTACACATCCACTTTTTTACATACTGCCATACTAGTGTCTGTTGTATTCTGCTGCCCTTTCTATCCTCTACTATCCCCCCTCCCCTTCCCTCCCCTCCCATCTTCTCTCTCTACCCCATCTACTGTAATTCATTTCTCACTCTTGTTTTTTTCCCCTTTTCCCTCACTTCCTCTTATATGTAATTTTGTATAACAATGAGGGTCAACTTATTTTTTAAATGGACATGTTTCTTTCTCTTTATCTCTCTCTACCCCTGCCTAATCTCCCCCCCTCCCTAATCTCAGGGGAAATAGGATTACCTTTCTTTCTCATCCCCGAGGATAACTGCCTGCAGAGTTGTCTGTTACTGAGTATACACCCACCAATGAAATGAAGTAACCTAGACTTTAGATATGGCTACAGAAGATGTCCGAAATGACTGAGTACCAAATTAACAAGTGAATTACAACTCCAGACAGAGAACAATTGGAATATATCTTTTGAATCTCCTTTGTTCCTGCACATGAGGAGAATCACAGCCTGTGGTACTGGAGTCCCCTGTGTTTCTCCTTTGCTACCAAAGCAATAAAGCTTCTTTTTCTTTTCCCTCAAAATGGTGTACTCATTATTGGATTGACATCAGGGACAAGGACCAAGCTTTTGGCAACACAACCACTCTGGAAAGCAGTATGAAGATTCTTCAAAAATACAGGAATGGAACTACCATATAATCCAGTTACACTATGGCTTGGTATTTATTCAAAAGAATAAAATAGTATTCAAATTAGTATACTATAGGTGTAAGGTCCTTGCTTAGCATCTGTATGGCCATCTTAAGTGACAGTTGCCATCTTAAGAAAAAGTTTTGCTTTCCTGCCCAAGATCCTTTCTGAGAAAGGCTCACCACTCCCTCTTACCAACCCAACCCTTAACCACCCACATTAGGACCTGCCCATCTCTAATCTTTGAGCTTGCCACATAAAATTCCTCAAGACTGTGTTACCTCTCTCAATCAATGGAGGTAAGCTCTGACAAATAAACTCTCTTGTGTATCTTTGCCTGGCCTCTGACTTTCATTTCTTGCTTGTCCATCTCCCAGTTGCTTGTTTTCCTTTCAACAGGGATATCACATCAATGTTTTAGTGGCACAATTCACAGTTATCAAGTTATAAGAAAAGACTAGGTACTTGTCAATATAAGAATGGATAAAGAAAATATGGTGTATATAACCAAGGGAGTTTTAGCCACAAAGAAGAATAAAATTAAAAAATTTGCTGGTAAGTGGATGTAACTGGAGATCACCATGCTGGGTAAAAATAAGTCAGACCCAGAAAATCAAGTGCCTAATGTTTTCTTTCACATGCAAAAACTAAACAAAAATAAGGGGGAAAAGTTAAAAAAAAAAAGGTGGGGAATTGCATGAAAATCAGAGATAATCAATGGAAAAGAAGAAAGGATTGATGAGGAGAGAGAAGTGATGCAAAAGGAGAACAACATTTGAAGAAATCTGGCCATAATTTTCTATATATGTGTATGAGTATACCACAGTGATTTAGCCTTTATGTATATCCATAATGTACTATTTTTTTTAAAAAAACTATAAACAAATAGAGGATGATCAGTAGAGTAGAGGAAAGGTAATTCAGGGGAACAGGATGGGAGGAAAAAGAGAAGTACTAGGGAATTACTGGAGTAAATAAATTCCATGCTTATAATTATGTCAAAATGAACCCAAATACTATAATAAAATAATAAAAAATAATTCAAACAAAAAAGAAAAAATTAAAAAGCCTCATGAGAAGTCATGCAGAAAATCTGTATTAAAATTATCCATTTGTGGAAATACAATTTTATTTGGTGAAATCATCTCTTCAGTTTGTACTGATTTTAGTTTTTATGCTGAACTTAGGCTTTTTTTTTTTGAACCCTAAAAAATTAGGTAGCGGAATAAATGAGATTTGTACCAAGAAAAAACAGTTTACAGTTTTTCATTCTGATTTGGGAGTTCCTTTCTAATGAATTGTGTCTGTGTCTCATTGAAAACTATTCTATTTCTCACTCTGAGATCTGAAGGTTCAGTATTATGAAAACCCCCTGTGTTTAAATGTATACTAGAACTATATAGATCAATTATAGCAAATGGAAATGAATAACTCTAAAACAAAGAGAGAGGCTGCAAGATGGTTAAATGCACTAATATCAGATATAAGAAATATTTCCTAACCTTGGAACAGGTTAATTGAAGTTCTTGCTACTTTATTAGGGGTTTAGAAAACTCCCTGGGTTTTGATTGCAGCCCCAAATGACAAAGAGGCTCAGAACCATTCCAAAAGTCCAGATGGAGGACTAATGCTCATCTCACATCCTCCCTTTGCCCTTTTACTTTTCAAAAAGCCCATTTCTATTAAAGATAAACTTGTCTTCCCTTCATGCAAAGTCGCAAAGACCTCAAAGCAGTTTTGATTTGTGCAGCTTCTTGAAGCTATTTCAAAAATTCTTTGGACTACAGAAGGTCTTTGCCTTTTATGGGTATACTGGAAAGGAGTACTTGAGTTTCTTTCATTTTTCTAGGCAACAAAGAAGCTGACTACCTCACCTGATTAAGTCTTTAAAATAGAGGGAAAAAAAAGAAAGAAAGAAAGTAAAGATTTCTACTCACAGTTCACTTCTCTCCCAGAACATGACACAATATGTCTTCCTAATCAATATTTTCAATATTTTAAATCCATTTATACTCTTTTATTTCAAGTTATATGATTTTCCCCTCTACCAAGAAAAGTATATGAAGAATAATTTTCTCGAGTAAACTAAACTGTAAGTTTCTAGAGCTAGTCATGAAAATATGAAGACTAAATGAGAAAAATGAATTCAAAATGCATAGAAAATAATTTGACACAGAGTAGGCACCCAAAGGGTGTAAGTATTTTTTCCTACTAGAAGTAGGAATTTTCTCAGTTTGGTAATTATAACAGCTTGATTAGGAAGATAGCACAAAACTGTTGGAAATTTTGAGCTGAGAGGAGATAACACTTTTTCAGAGATCTATTTTTTCAAGAAGTTTTAATCACTAGATGTTACTTATGTCTCATTGAATAAATGTGACTTACAGATACGTTATTCCCACATTATTATGACTTGGAATAATGATTTGAAACTCATTTTTCAGGATATGTGTAAAGGAAACCATGGCTCTGTTAAGAAATAAAAAGGAAATAATAGGGGATAGAGAGGAAGAAGAACAGGTAGAGAGAGAGCAAGCAAGAAAGAGAAAGGGGTGGGCTGGGGTTGTGGCCCAGTGATAGTGTGCCCACCTAGCACATGTGAGGCCCTTGGTTCAATCCTCAGCATCACCTAAAAATAAATAAAATAAAGGTATTATGTGTAACTACAACTAAAAATAAATATTTTAAATAAGAAACTATTAGTGAATAGTTGTGGTGTAGTCAATCTGGATTACTAATGTGTAACCTATTTAAAACATCTTAATTTGCATTTATTTTGTTCCTAACAAGACAGTTATAGGTAGAAGTTGGGCAAAGAAGATCAAAGCCTCCACTTCTCTATAAACCATGTATCCCATCTTTCAGTAGCAAACTTTGTCAAGAGGGCTCATACATTCTTCCCTATCTTGTATTTCTATTATCTCTGGATTTCTCTATTTATAGGTGTCCCTTGACAATTTTTATCCCTTTACTACAGAGATTTATGCTTTGAAAAAAAATTCTAAAGTAATGACACTTTAAGAAAAAGATTATATCCCTTTTGAGTTCACATGTGCCTCAGGCTAATTTCAAACAGAAAGTGTTCTTAACAGTCCCAGTGCTTGTGCGCAGAAGTACAATTTCTTTGCCAACGGCTGTTCTTAAGAATTTGCCTTATTTTACCTTTGGAATGCATCAGCTGTCAAGCAACTTGTGCCAATTCAATAACAGCCAGACATCCAATTGTGATCTTTATTTTCATTTAGCAGTAGGTTATGCCATATGTGTTTCATTTTTCATTTTTTATAACCTCCCTATAAGGAAGACTCTTTAGGGACCTAAAATGTTAAATGTTCCTTATGTTTCTCCATTTTTTGGAGCTCAAATCCATGGGTCCTCTTCCATTCTCTCCTGCTTGCGGGCTGGACATTTGTTTTGCTAAAAACATTCTCCATATCTTTTATTGGTCATACTTCACAATAAAAACTATGAATTCTACAAATTCTGCCTTTGATAAAAACATCAATTTTTCAAACAAAACTTTTCCTATCCACTCCTCCTAAATTGGATAATATCACCCAAGGGGTATCATTTATCCACTTAACATCTCTCTCCTACATGAAATCAATCTATCATTGTTCTACCTTTCTTCCCTAAAGAAAGCTTCATCTTCACTGAGACAAACCTCATACCTCTAAATCCACCAGTTTCCCTCAGGGTATATATCTGACCTATCCTGCCTGGGGTTTGGATTTGCATCACTTGTAATATAATACAAAATGTTATATTTTGTTAACTCCATTTTTTTCTCAGTATAACTGAAGTGATTTTTATTTATATTTCTAATAGTTAGGGGAAAAAATAAAACATAAAAAGGCAGTTGTCTGCGAAAACTTCAATGTATTTATTATTGATTATCTATAAAATAAAAACTCATGTAAAACTGTTTTTTTTTAATTGTCAACCTGGCAGGTGGACAGAAGATGGTGGAGTAAAGAAGGCTGCATCCCAAGGTGCACCATGTTGTAAGACAAAAGCAGTGGGAGTACAACTTTTCAGCAAAGTAGGTAAAAGAGGGGTTCACTAAAATTTTCCATTGGATACTCAAAATGGCTTAGAGACTTAAAAATTGGGGTACAGTAAACAAAGAAGAAAGAATACATCAGAGTCAACCCAGTGGCCCCACCAGCAGTGCAATTTATCACAGATGGAGGGAGAGGGAACACAGTCTTGGTACAGAAAAACCTGATATGAATGAAAAATGCTGCCTAATGCCGATCCCTACCTTGGTTGTTGGTGCTTGAAAAGCATGCTCTTTTTCTCAACTGGCTGAAGAAACCTGAGGCAGGAGCCACTTTGTGGTGAGCATGCTGCTGAGGGGACCTCAGGATCTGGGAGATGAGAATTAAATACACACACACACACACACACACACACACACACACACACACACAGCCATAATATCCTGGCAGGTGCCAACAGAAAGACCTAGGCTGGGCCTGATGAAACATGAGTGAAACAGGCATCACAGACTAGACTATACGCAGGGGGATTTGAATGGGAAGAGTGAAAGGGAGCCGAACTTGCTTCTCCTTTGTGCTGGATGACTCATGTGACAAGCTGAAGCAGGTTGGAAGTCTAAGCAGGCGGTGAGAGTCTGTGTGTGTGTATGAGAGAGATAGGGAGAGAGAGAGAGAGAGAGAGAGAGAGAGAGAGAGAGAATGCACTCCGGATCTAAGTCTTGGAAGGCTGTGCTCCTGGGCAGTAGTGAGTGGAGGATCAGAACCTTGTACCACGATTGGATTTCTTGGGATAGTCCTGAGAACCAAGCCTCAGAAGAGATCAGGTAAATTCTTGCCCTAAGGGTGGGCCAATCTAGTTTCTCAAAAGAAGGCCCCTACCCAACAAAGTGCCTAAGGCCTAATTAGATCTAAGCCCCACCTGCTGGAATTCCCCCCCCACACACACAAAATGCTACAGAAATGGTTCCCTGGGAATGCACTAAACTGGTCTGTAGGAACAAAATGCCAATCATCAGTATGTCTTAATCCATCCCACCTCATATTGGTGATAAGGGAAGCTGAGTCTCATATCAAACTACTTCAATCTTAGGCCACTAAAACTAGCAGCTTTGAGAGCAACACAAAAACAGGAAGGGTTTAACAGTCCCCATTCTCAAGAAGAATTGTAAAGAAAGACTGGGCAGTGATCACCCACTCTGGTCAACTACTTTGACAATAAAAAGGGTTCCTTCATTTTTCACTAAGATTTCTAATTCTTTCTTTATTTTTATTTTATTTTATTTTTTTCCATAGTGTGGAAGTGTGTGTGAATTCTAGCTGTGCTAATAATGTCAGGGACATATATACAATACCCTTATTTGTTTTTTTTCCTCATTGTTAGCATTTTTAATGTAATTATGTTTTTTTTCTCCTATCATTGTCTTTTTGGGGTTCAGATTTTAGGATTGTATATTTTGATTTGATTTTGTATTATTTTTATTTATTTCTTTTTCTTATTTCTCTCTCTT
The DNA here is from genome assembly GCF_052094955.1 of Ictidomys tridecemlineatus. Lineage (NCBI taxonomy): Eukaryota > Metazoa > Chordata > Mammalia > Rodentia > Sciuridae > Ictidomys > Ictidomys tridecemlineatus. The sequence goes on from NW_027521507.1 coordinate 391,916, forward strand.
TTCTCTTGCTAAGAGCCAAAATTTGTTGTTCTGTCTACCTCTTTCCCAATACATTATTTATTCTAGTTTTCATTCTTTTCATATAAACATCATTTGCTACAGACCCATTCCCTATTTCCCCCCTTATGTTCCCCTGCCCTATCCACCTGCTCCCCCTTCTTCTTCTCTAATAGTTTTCTTTCTTCCCCTTGATTCCACATATGAGAGAAAGAATGTAATACTTGTCTTTCTAAATCAGAAGAACTCCTCTATTTAATAATATACTCCTGCCTTTGTATTATCAGGTAATAGGAATTAACTGTCTTCTTGGTGTCAATCATTTGTCATATTTTTTGTCAATACTATTTATATTTATTTTTCATAATCATTTAGATAGCTTCATGGCATCCTTCTTCAATCTCTAATCATTATAATGCAAAAATATGATTATTTATAATTTTTAAGCAACTACAGATATTTTACAATGTGATTTGTAATCTCTAGGTTTAAGTAAGTGTCTTCAAAGGATATTTCACATAAGGATTAACAATTTTAAACACTTATAATTTGAAGATATTATACAAAGAAAAGCAAAATTAACTTATAAACATTTTAAAACAAATTTTGGGAAATTGATTCTTGAAAATTCCCTCTTCATATTAATGGAAAAATAATAAATATTTTCAATGTATCCTCCATTTGATATGTCATATTTACATATTATTTTAGTGAATTTACACAATCACATAAATCATATTTGTTAAAACAAATTGCTAATATTTCCTGTGCTTTTTAGTCATTTTTAAGAATATCTTGTGAACTGTGAATTCAAGTAACTGTCTTCTATAACTCATGAAAAATATAACTAGAGTTTTGTCCATTTAAAAAATTGCCTTACTATTCAACTTATCTTTAGATCATTATGTGTAAAAAATTACAAATTAGGAATTTTGACATTAACTCAAGTTGATTATGGCAAAGAGAAATTGTTTATATCCTTATATAATTGTCTTTGGTAATTAACTTTCTGATCATCATGGGCAATAAGTATTGTTCCCCTGTATTTTGCAAACTAAAATTATTAGAAAAGTTGTATAATGTTTTTATTTTGTTAGCTTTTCATCATTGTGTCCAAAATACCTGACATAGCCAACTGAAAGAAAGAAAGACAAATATTGGCTTACGGATTAGATATTTCAGTCCATGGTTGCTGGCTTCAAGGCAGAGGAAAGCTATCTCCCTAAATGTGGCCATGAAGCAACGGAATGCAGGGGAAGGGACTAGGGATGATATATATTCTTTCGGGGGCTAACCTCAATGATACAATTCTTCCAAATATGCCACACCACCTACAGTTTCTATTATCTCCCAATAATGTCATTAAATTAATTCATCAATTGATTAATCTACTGATGAATTCAGATACCTTATCATCTAATCACTTCCCCAAAGCTTCATCTCTGAAAAAATACTCTTTAATACATGAACCCTTGAGGGACATTAGAGATCCAAAACATAGCACCTATATTTTAACTGATAAAGCTAATCATACATAAAGAACATAAAAAGATAAAGTTATTTTCTTTGAAAGTCTTTAATCATAAATCTCATTAATTGAATTTTCTATTGTTTCTATTTACTTTCCAGTGCCATGTATTATATTTAATTTTACCCTAATTATGTTTTTTGTAGTTTTACATTGCATATAGTTGCACTGTGAATAATTCTATATACTGTATAACAGAAGGATTAAATATGCCCTGAAAAAATAATTATATTGTTGCAGTAACCAAAAAGTAAAAAAGCATACAATTTAGACATCTTTCTGCTATGGTTAGGATATATATCCTCCAAAGTTCCTATCAAAGGCTTTATTCACAAGTCTGAAGTGCTATTAGAAGATGGTAGAATCTTCTAAAAGGCAAGGTCTAGTGTGAGAAAGCTTGGTCACTGGGAACATGTACATAAAAAGGATATTTTGTGTCCCAGATCCTTCTTCTTATTCTTTGCTTTCTGATCACTGTGTGTTGAGCAGCTTCCTCTAGCAGGTTCACCACAGGCTCAAAGTCAAAGGGCCAAGTGACCATAAACTGAAACCTCTGAAACTATGAGGCCAATTACACCTTTCTTTATAATTTGACTATCGCATTTTATAACCAAATTTTATACAAGCAAATTAAAAAAAGAGATAGGCTGAACATTATTGCACTGTCTGGTAAATAACACAACACAGATTATGTACTATGTTAGATTACAACTTCAATACTGATGATAAATCCATATTTAATTTAGATATAAAAATGTTTACATTTTTCTTTCAAGTATTTATTATTTTTAGTTTGATATGTGATTTATCACAAAGGCTTATACATTATTGAATAAAATGGGTATGAGAAAACAATAGGAGATAGTAATCTTCTAGCTCAAGTTTTCTGGGAATATTAGCCATGAGAGGGTGCTGAATTTGGTTAAATATACTTTTCTCCATTTTTGAGATTACCATATGAATAGTTTCCTTTTTTGAGTTAATTTGATTCATCAAATGGGTGTAATTAACTATTCTTCCATATCTGGGATGCAGTTCTACTTGTCCTTTGTCAGGAATATGCCATTGAATTCTATGTATTATTTTTGTAGGACTTTTACATCTAAATTCATGAGAGACAATCCTCTTATATTTTTTCTTTCTATTCCTCTCAGCTTTGGTAATTAGTTTTATACTGAGCTCATGAAATATTTCAGAAGGTTCTAAGAATGCCTGTGGGGAAATAGTTACCAGTGACATATCTTGGTATTGAGGGATTTGTTTTTTCATTTTTTTAAATGAGGATGTTTTATAATACAAATTGTATTTATATTTGGCTAGTTAGTGCCCAGGCTGACCTGAAACTAAAAATTCCCCTGCCTCAGCCTCCCTAGTAGCTGGGATTACGAGTATGTGCTATTTTGCCCAATTATATTTTGGCATAATCTTACAATTGAATCCTCCTGGTTCCAGTAGTATAGAAAGAAACAAAATACTGACCTAACAAGATTTGAATGAATCTCAAAACTTTTGTACTGAGTGACAAAAGCCTTAGACAAGTGAAAAGATTATGTATGATTTCATTTATATGAAATTTCAAAACAGGTTGTCTCTTAGGTGAGATGTGCTAAGGACTGAAACTGAGGGGAAATATATGCTCATCGTCTATATCGTGATAGGTACTGGAACTGCACAAATATATGCATTTGCCAAAGATAAGGCAAAGTACAACTAATTAAAATTCTCACATTTCACTTAAGGTAAATTGTACTTAACCAATAAAGGAATGTTGAACTCTCTTTTAAATAATCTGTTTTGAATTTATACTTTTGATTTATACAACTACTAGAAATTTACCTGGAAACACAACTCAAACTATTTATTTCTAGAACATTAGGTAAATAAAGAGAAATGTGAAAAATCAAGTACAGTAAGATGCTAAGGTAGATTCTAGATACTAGATATTAGGACGATCACCTCAAAATTCTTTCAAATTTAATCTGTTTATTTTTATTTCAAAAATTAAAATGGATTAGAAATATAACCCAGTAATAATCATTTACCAAAAGTTATTTTTTAACACTTAGGATGCTTAAAAATTTACTAGTTTTCTTTTTTCTTGAGAAAAGCTAGTAATAATAACACTTTGAATCATTTTAGTGTTTTAGGCTCTTGCTTTATTGATTTTCATCATTTACTTTATTTCACACAAAAAAAAACTGATGATCTTGAAGTTATATTAGATATTTTTTCTTTTATAGATATTTTGTTAAGTTTGTTTCTTTTAGATACACATGACAGAGGTGTGTATATTTTGACATATTGTAAATACATGTGATATAACTTATTCTAATTAAGATCATATATATATGATCTTAATTAGAATAAGTTATATATATTATATATATTAAGTTATATATATATAACTTAATTAGAATAAGTTATATATATATATATTAGAATAAGATATATATATATATATATATTAGTTTGTTTAGTTGTTGATAGACCTGCCAGGCAAATGTGCTAACACTGAGTCTCCACCCCAGACCTAGAATCTTATTCTTGTGATTGAACACAATATGGAGTTACACTGTTCAAGTATTTATATACAAAAATAGAAAGATATGTTCAATTAATTCTACTATCTTCCCTATTCCCCTTTCCCCTTTCTTACTTTATCTAATTTATCTAATCCAACAGACTTCTCTTCTTTTCCTCCCCCACCCACCCTTTTGTGAGTTAGCACCTACATGCCAGAAATTTGCCCTTTGGTTTTTATGGGACTGGCTTATTTCACTTAGCATGATAGTCTTCAATTCCATCCATTTATTGGCAAATGCCATAAATTCATTCTTCATGATGGCTGAGTAATATTCTACTGTATATATATAACACATTTTCTTTATTCATTCATCTGTTGAGGGATACCTAGGTTGGTTCCATAGCTTGGCTATTATGAATTGAGCTGTTATAAAGATTGATGTGGACGTGTCACTGTAGCATGCTGATTTAAAGTCCTTTGGATATAAATGAAGAAATAAGATAACTAATTCAAATGGTGGTTCCATTCTAAGTTTTCTAAGGAATTGCTACACTGCTTTCCAGAGTTGTTGTGCCAATTTGCAGTACCACGAGTAATGTATGAATGTACCTTTTTCCTCATATTCTTGCCAACATTTATTGTAATTTGTATTATTGATAATTGCCATTCTGATTGGAGTGAAATGAAATCTCAATGTAGTTTTAATTTGTATTTCTGAAATTGCTAGAGATGCTGAACATTTTTTTCATATATTATTTAACCAGTTGTATTTCTTACATGAAAGTCTTGTCCAGTTTCTTTGCCCGTTTATTGATTGGGTTATTTGGGTTTGTTGTCAAGTGTTTTCAGTTATTTGTATATCCTGGATATTAAAGCTTTATCAGAGGTGCAGATATGCTCCCTTTCTGTAGGCTGTCTGTTCACATTCTTGATTATTTCTTTGACTGTGAAGAAACTTTTTAATTTGATATCATCCCATTTACTGATTCTTGATTTTACTTCTTGTGTTTTAGAAGTCTTGTTAAGGAAGTCAGTTCATAAGCCAACATAATGAAGAGTTGGGCCTACTTTTTTTCTAGTAGGTGAGGGGACTCTGGTCTAATACCTAGGTCCTTGATACACTTTGAGTTGAGTTTTGTACAGCATAAGAGATTGGGATCAATTTTATTCTACTACACATGGATTTCCAGTTTTCCCAGCACCATTTGTTGAAGAGGCTATCTTTTCACCAATGTATTATTACAATGGCTTTGTCTAGTTTGAGATAACTGTATTCATCTCTATCATCTATTGGTATTCATGTCATTTTTGTGCCAGTACCATGCTGCTTTTGTTAGTGTAGCTCTGTAGTATAATTTAATGTCTGGTATTATCATGCCTCCTGCTTCACTTTTCTTGCTATAAATTGACTCGACTATTCTGGGCATCTTATTATTCCAAATGATTTTCATAACTAATTTTTCTATTTCTTTGAAGAATGTCATTGGGATTTTAATAGGAAATGCATTAAGCCTGTGTAATGTTTTTAGTAATATGGCCATTTTGGCAATATTAATTCTTCTTTTCTATGAATATGGGAGATCTTTGCATTTTCTGAGTTCTTCAATTTCTTTCTTTAGTGTTCTTTAGTTTTCATTGTAGAGATCTTCACCTCTTTTGTTTGATTGAATCCCATTTATTTTATTTTATTTTGGAGGCTATTGTGAAGGTATTGTTTTCCTGATTTCTCCTTGACCTGATTTATCATTGGTATACAAGACACAATTGATATATGGGTGTTAATTTTATACACTGCAATTTGCTGAATTAGTTTATGAGTTTTAGAAGCTTTTTGGTATAACTCTTTATGTCTTCTAAATATAGGAATAATGTTGTTAGAGATTGTCTGAGTTCTCTTTTCCTATTCATATCCATTTAATTTCTTTCTTTTACCTAATTGGTCTGGCTAGGGTTTCAAGGACTATGTTGAATAGGAGTGGTTAAAGATTGTGTCCCTGCCTTGTTTCAGTTTTTATAGGCAGTGTTTTTAGTTTTTTTTTTCTCCATTGAGGATGATGCTAGCCTAGGGTTTAATGTATATAGCTTTTACAATGTTGAGATATGTTCCTAGTATCCCTAATTCTTCTGGGGTTTGAGTATCAATGGATGCTGTATTTTGTGATATGTCTTTTTCTGTATCCATTGAATAAATGGTGCTTCTTGTTTTTAATCTGTTGATGTGATGAATTACATTTACTGATTGCCATATGTTGAAACAAACTTGCATGCCTCAGATAAACCCCACTTGATCATGGTGCACTTTCCCTTTAATATGATTTTGTATGTGATTTGCCAGTATTTTGTTTTGAAATTTTTATTTATTTAATTTAGCATTGTACTCTCCAGATCCATCTATTGTCCTGCAAATGTCATAAAGTCTTTCATTTTTGTGGTTGAGTAATATTACATTATGTATGTACATTATAATTTTTTTGATGGGCATCTAGGTTGGCTCCATATTTTAGCTATTGTGACATGGGCAGGTATAAACATTAATATAGCTGTGTCATTTGTAACATGCTGATTTTAACTGCTTTGGATATCTGCTGAAGAATGGAATAACTCGGTCAAATTGCGGTTCCTTTCCTAGTTTTTTGAGGATTCTCCATACTTCCGTAAAGAATGGTTGCACTATTTGCAGTCCAACAACAACATATGTTTTTACGATTTTCCACACATCATCACAAACATTTATTATTACTTTCATCCTTGATTATTGCTTTTCTAAATGGAGTGACATGAAATCTCAGGGTAGTTTTAATTTGCATTTCTATAATTACAAGAGATATTGAATATGTTTTTATATATTTGTAGACCATTCATATTTCTTCTTTTGAAAAGTTCATTTGCTCATGTATTAATTGGGTTATTTGTATTTTTAGTGTTAAATTTTTTGGTTCTTTAAATATTTATCTGAGTTGTGGGTGGCAAAGATTTTCTTCCATTTTTTAGGTTCTCTCTCTTCATGATCTTGATTATTTTCTTTTCTGTGAAGAAGCACTTTAGGGTTATACCATTCAATTTATTGTTCTTTTATTTCTTGTACTTTAGGAGTCTTGTTGAGAAAGTCAGTTCCTAAGTCAACATGTTACAGTGTTGGCCCTACATTTTCTTCCAGTAGGTGCAGAGTTTCTTGTTTATAACCTGGGCCTTTGATCCATTTTGAGTAGAGTTATGTGCAAGGTGACAGATAGGGGTTCAATTTCACTCTACTACATATGGATTTCCAGTTTCCCCAGAACAATTTGTTTGTTGAAGAGGCTCTTCTCTCCAGTGTACATTTTTAGCATCTTTGTCTATATGAGATAATTGTATTTATGTGGGTTTGTCTCTGTGTCTTATATTCTATTCCATTGGTCTACATGTTTGTTTTGGTGCCAATACCATGCTGTTTTGTTATTATAGTTCTGTAGTATAGTTTCAGGTATAGATGTGTCCTATTCCATTTTTCCACTAAGTATGGCTTTGGTTATTCTGGGACTCTTATTTTTCCAAATAATTTTTATGACTTCTTTTTGTATTTCTATGAAAAACATCATTGTAATTTTAATAGGAATCACATTAAATTTGTATAGCACTATTGGTAGTTTGGCCATTTTGACAATATTAATTCTGCCTACCCAAGAACATGGGAGATATTTCCATTCTCTAAAGTATTCTTTAATTTCTTTCTTTGGTGTTATAATTAATTTTTCTTATAAAAGTCTTTCAACCTTTTGTCAGATTGATGTCAGATTAATTTTCAATTTTTTGAAGCTATTGTAAATGGGATTGCTTTCCTAATTTCATTTAGTTGATTGGCATTTGGTGTACAGAAATGCAATTGAACTATGACTGTAAATTTTATATCTTGCTATTTTTCTAAATTTATTTATTATTTCTAGAAGATTTCTGGTAGAATTTTTTTTAATTTTTTCTTTGTGTGTGTGTGTTTGTGTGTTTGTGTGTGAACATCAAAAATAGGGATGGTTTGAGCCCTGATTTTTCTAGTCATATTCCTTTGATTTACTTCTTTTGTCTAATTGCTCTGACTAGAGTTTCAAAACTATGTTAAATCGAATTAGTGAAAGTTTGCATCCCTGTCTTGTTCTAGTTTTTATAGGCAGTGTTTTCTGGTTTTTCTCCACTTAAAAAGATGTCGACCTTGGGTTAACTTTTCTTTTTTTATACCTGGTTATGTTAGCTTTACATCAGTGTGACAAACTACCTGAAATAATCAGCATATAAGGAGGAAAGGTTTATTTTGGCAAATAGTTTCAGTTCTGGGTTGTTTAGTGCTAATGCTTTTGTTCCTGCAACAAATTCCATAAATTGTAACAACTTTGCCTTGCTCACAGAGCTACATATTGATTTAAGCACATCTTTAAACACAGCAACAAAATGTTTCTTTTCTATGGATCTAGTATATCCAATGTTTTTACACTTGACTATATATTTGTTCCTCACCTCCTCACCTTTTGTTTGTTTGATGTGGCTTCAGACATGTCCCCTCATTTAGTCATTGAAGTTACCCTGTGTCCAGATCTGTATGGGCCACCAACTGCTATGACCAGCATGTCCAAATTTGTGGTATCTGAGAGAGGTGATGGGGAGTTAAGAAAAACACGCACACATAGATCTGTAGATAGCTGGTATTAGGTGGAGCACTGCTCTCTGATGGAGAATATTTATGCATGTCTCATAATCAAGTTAAAGACTATAAAAGCACTATTCTTTGTGCGTAAGAAAGGTACAGGTAGCTTTTCCATAGTTTCAATATGCAATGCTAGGAGCTTTGTACAGCACTCAGAAGCCCATTGTCCAAAGTTATGGTTAAGTGGGCAGGCTCAGGAGTAGCAGTGCTGGTGAAACATTGTAGTTATCTTGCATGCTCAGAATACATCTATCCCTAGGAGCTATGTGCCTGAGATCAAGGTTAATGCTGGTAAGACTTTGCAGAGAGCTTCTTCTGGTGGGGTGTTACCACAACTGGGCATTTTATATCCTTGTACAGAAACATTCCCAGGCAGCAAGCATGCAACAGCCATGAAGTCATCATAGAGTCCCAATCTCAGTCATTGCTCTCCCATTCTCTGTCATATCTTTGCACAGTTTCAGTTTGGGGTTGCTTGGTGCTGTTGCTTTTGATCCTGTAGTGAAGAAGGACATCATTGAGGGAGCAGATGGTCAAGCAGGTTGCTTACCTCATGATGGCTAGGAAGTAAAAAGAGAGATGGAAGTTACTTGAGACCCAAAATCTCCTTCAAGGGCATTCCTATGAAGATGTAACTTTTTTCTACTAAGCTTCACTTTTTAAGGGTCCACTGATTCCAAATACTGCAAGCTGGAGACCAAGATTTAAAATATAGATTTAAAATTGGGGAAAATTCCACATTCAACCTATAGCACCAGCTTAATTCACTTAATGTTACAATCTCCAGATTCATTCATGTTGCCACAAATGATAAAATTTTATCCTTTTTTATAATACAGATATTCTTTGTTTTTATTTTCCATTATATAAGTAGCAATAACTTTGCTTACTATCTGAATATAAGTCTTAAAAAAAGGGTTACACACAAACACTGTTGATGGTACTGCAAATTGGTGCAACCACTCTCAAAAGCAGTATGAAGACTCCTTGGAATGGATTCATCACTTGACCAAGTTGTCCCACTTCTTGGTGTATATCTAAAGGACTTGAAATCAGAATACAATAATGACACAGCCACATCACATTTATACCAAAACAATTCACAATAAATAAGCTATATAGCCAATCTAAGTTCCTTTCAACAGATGAATGGTTAGAAAAACTGGGGTATATATACACAATGGCTTATTACTCAGCCATACAGAATAACTTTATGATATTTGCTGGTAAATGAATGGATCTGCAGATTATCATGCTATGTGAAATAAGCCAATCCCCCCAAAGGTCTAATGTTTTCTCTGAAATATAAAAGCTAAGCCACAATAAGGAGAGAGGGGAAGAATACATGTTCAGTGGATAAGACAAAGGGAAATGAAGGGAGTATAGATGGCATAGGAAAAGGAAAGACTGTGAAATGAATCTGACAGAACTGTCTTATGTACATATATGAACACACCACAGTTAATCTCACCAAGATATACATCCACAAAACTGGGGTCCTAATCAGAATAAGATTATATTCCATTCTTGTATAGTTACATCAATATGGATTGTACTGTCATGTATAAGTAAAAAGAATCAATGACATTTTAAAAACATGAAGTACATAAGTTTATATGTAATAGTCAATAAAGAAAAAAGTATGATGTTTAAATTTTTTAAAAAATGAATATTATTTAGCCTCAAAAATGAGGATATTTTTCTGATTGTCACAACGATTGTGCTTAGTAAAGTAAGACAGATATGGAAAGAAAAATATTGCACAGTCTCATTTTTATGTGAAATCTAAAGAAATCAAATATTCAGGGCTAGAGAATAAAACAGTGATTAATAGGGGCAGCTAGAGCACAGTGAATGGGGAGACATGGATCAAAAAATACAAAGTAGAAAATAGAGGGGATGAACAATTCTAAGGATATAATGTGCAAGATTAACAAATATATTAATAATAGCATGCTAGTGTATTATATTATATTAATTTATTATTATAATAATAGCATGTACTTAGGATTTTTGCTTATATGGCTGTAAGTTCATTTGCCACAGGTAAGAAATAGGTAACTATATGCAATTTCTTTCCAGTAACAGTTTTCATTTAGATCGCACAACACTATGTGGTATAACTTAAATATATACAATAAAATATAGTTCCAGACAAGATAATGGTCCTTTCCCTCACTCTATGTCTTGGCATCCTTGCCAAAAATCATCTAACCATGTGTATGAGAGTTTATGTGGGGGATCTGTATTCTATTTTATTTATTTATATGTCCATCTTTATGCCCATACCATACTATTTTGTCTGCTATGATTTTATAATAAGTTCTGAAATTTTTAAGTGTAAACAGTTTCAATTTCATTCTTTTTCAAGTTTATTTTGACTACTCGGGATCTCTTCAGTTTCCATATTAGTTTCACAATGGATTTTTCTATTCCTGGAAAAAAGTGTTCTTGGCATTTTGATTGTAGTTACATTAAATCTGCAAATCCAATCTTAACAATACCAAGATCTAACCCTTTTAACAATATGAAATCTTCTAATTCATGAATAGAAAAAGAATAGATAAATATTTTCACTAAGTAAATTTCTATTTTATTTTTTTGTTTGTTGTGTATGGTATTAGAGATTTATCCAAGAGGCACTCTACCACTGAACTATATCTCCAGCTCCTTTCTTAAATATGTATTTTGAGGCAGGGTCTCATTAAGTTACCAGAGGTAGCCTCTAACATCCAATCCTTCTGCCTCAGCCTCCCACAATCCTTAGATTATAGGAATCTCACTTGTTCATTAATGTCTAGTCCTCAGATAGTCAGGAAAGGCTCTGTCTTTCACAAATTACAAAATGTAATAAGGTCTTTGGCTTACATAGGCAATAAAATTACAAAATCAATAATTTGTTAGTCTATTTTCCACCCATGTATCCAAAGTCCATCTTGGTGACATTAAATAGTTTCTATGTATGCTATTTGTGTTTGAGTAGAAAACAATGGGCTTATTTTAAAAGGAGTTAGTATATAATCAATACTGCAATGTTTTCAAAAGAAGTATAGAACAAGAATAGACTTTCTGTATTCTTTCATAGAGTCAAGGACAAATAAAGAAATAAAAAATAATTAGAGAATAATTAAGTTAAAGCTAATAGAAATAATCACACATGCAGTGATAGCAAACAAAAAGTTACGAAGTTGAGTGTGAAGAATTAATGGTATAATCTTGGAATGAGTAGAAATTTAACTGATTTCTGATTGATAGCATTTGTCAGAGGAAAATATAAAAGATAAAAATTTAGAATATTAACCTAAGAATAAAGACAAAATATGTAAATTTCACAGAAACAGAATAACATGTTGACCTGATTTCACCAGAAAAATCCCTTGAAATTGACCAGTTTATTAGAAGAAGTCATGCTTTCCCAGGTACACAGATCTACAGAAAGGGTTCTACCAGTCCTGACCATAATTCCTCAATTGTCTAATATTATCATCTTGGTAAGTCTAAATTTTTGCCCATTTTCCTGACACAATAGTAATGTTATAATATTTTCAAATCTGTTTTTGATATATTTCTCTTGAGAGTGCCCATAGGCAAAGACAATCACTTATTAGAATCCTTAATGAAAGGGAAAGTTAGGTTCAGGTGTGTGTATCAGGTAAGACACAAAAAGGAAGAAAAACTAAAATGCATGAAATGAAGGAAGTTTATTTCTCACAGATTCCATAGAGGTGAGGGGTGCTGACAGGAAGTCTACTGAAATTCTGGAGGTAGCAGAAAGCTCATACAGCAGGTAGAGACAGATGAAAGGACCTATGGGACTCTTCTTTTATTAGGGGTGTTGTCCATTACACTTTCTCATGGAGATTGTGGGTTGGCTAATTTAATAAAGATACATGCCAAGTGGGGAACATCTTTATATGAATCTTGTGTGAATTGTTAAATTTTATTGTAGTCAATAGATATAGAATATGTTGGTTTTGGGATCAGTACAATGAAGAGCAAGTTAGTTATGTTGCAAACAAATACATATAGAGGGGAAGTTGTGAGTAGACTAAAGGTGACATGGTACAACTGGTTTTTAAACAACTTAGGTCCAAAAATTGATACTGATGTATTTGGTATATTGAACAAGTTTATTACAAGTATTGTTATGTTATTGCCCTTTTTATTTCATAAGATGCAACGTTTGAACAATAAATTCATCGCTTTCTGTAGTATGACTCAGGCAATGTTAGAAGTAGCAGAAAGGGCCTTAGACCAGAATTTTCTTGTTGGACGATGAAAAATATTATGACCTTGATGTAAAGTTGGTAGGTATAACATACTTACTCAAAAATTCTTAAAATATAGTAACAAGAAGAGAAAATCAGTCCAAATGAAGGAAGTTAAAGATCACAGTTGATAGCAAGAATGGTGGAATGTGATAGACATCATTAACCAAAGCACATGTATGAAGACACAAATTTGTGTCAACATACTTTATATACAACCAGAGATATGAAAATTGTGCTGTATATGTGAAATAAAAATTGTAATGCATTCCCCTGTCATTTATTTTATAAAAAATTTTAAAAATCACAATTGAATTTAAAGTGGCTTATAAACCAGATACTTTATCCCAGGGCCTCATATACATGAGATAAACTCTACCACTAAGCTACATTCCCAAACTTAAACAAGATAGTTAGAACAGTTTCAATTTTGGAAAAAATAGACAATTTTGGGAAAAATAAATAAGACAGACATTCCAATTTGGGGACTAATAGGGAATTAAGATTTTGACCCACTCATGCAAGCCTAATTGATATTTTTTTAAATTCAATTTTTAGAAAGATATTTTTCTTTGCTTGTGTATAGACACCTCCAATTAGGTTACAGAATTAATGAAAAATATAAAAATATTAATATTTTATAAAAACAAAATACAAGAAAGTATTGACATCCTAAGGTTATGAAATAATTTAATAGATGTCATTCTAAAAGCACAAATTATCAGTGTAAAATACTAAATTGGCATTAAAAAAATCAAACAATATTCTGCTCCTTAAAACAAATTGTTATGAATATGAAAAATAAGATAAAATATTAATAAAATATGCATTTGATAAATATCTTAGTTCTTAATGTACAAATAATTTGTATTAATAAAAGAGCAATCTAATACAAAATGGTAAAAGATTTGAAGAAACATTTTACTAAACAGAAAAGAAAAACAAGACATACAGCTTATGAAAATATAATATATGCTCAATATTCATAGTCTTTTTGGAAATTCCCATATAAACTATATTGACATATAACTTCTTGCTTCCTAAGATAAATAAAATTCAAGATTGATAAAATCAAGTACATATTAGATGCACCAACTGGAAATGTCATTATGTAGAAATGCCAGGTGGAACAATACATTGGAAACAATTTACAGTTTTATATAAGATTTATTCTCTGATTACAATAAAATCCAGCAATATCCATACTAAAGTGTTTTAGTTAGTTTTAGTTTGCATCACTCTGACTAAAATATTGGATAGCACAAATCAGAGGAGGTAAATTTTATTTATTAGAGGAGGTAAATTTTTATTTTATTAAACTCATGGTTTCAGAGGTCTCAGTCTAAACATGGCTGACTCCAGTGCTCTAGGCCCAAAAAGAGGCAGCACATTATGGCAGAAGGGCTCAGAAAAGGAAATCGGCTTAGTTTATAGCAGGGTCAAGAAGCAGGAAGCAAAGCAAGAAAGAAGAAGAGCCTCAGGAAGAACAACTCATATATGGCATACACCAAGTGAACCACCTCCTTTAGCTACTCCCTACCTAACTATAGTTACTACATCATCAGTTCTTCCTGATATGAATGGACTGACTAGGTTACATCTCTCATAATCTAATTCATTTACCTCTGAATTTTCCTGCATTAGCATAAATATTTGGGAGGGACACTTTATATCCAGACCATAATTTTCTGACACATATTCCCAAAAAACTATGTTCATCTCACAAAGCAAAACCATTTTATTCTTCTCCAGAATTTCCACAATTTTAACAGTTTTAACTTTGCCCCAGTCCGAAGTATCCACTGAGACCCAAAGTATATTCTTGGTTGTGAACCCCTGTAAAAATTCATTACCATTCCAAAAGGGAAAAACAGGTATATAAAGAGAAGCAAGACATCTAGGCAAACAAGTGTGCTAACTCTGCATACAGTATCTAGAACACATTGCTGTGAGATATGCCCGGCAAAAGGCTTGCACAGCCCTACTCCTTTCACCTAGCTGGTTATAACATACAAGGTCTGTATTTCAGCTGGGCTCTCTCTATAGCCAGCAGGTTGTCTCAGCAGACAGTCCATATCAGTGGATGTCTCAACTCCTGTGGTTTCCCTTTCAGCTTCAGTTTCAGAGCTTCATGCATCAGCTTCTCCACAGAGGAACTCCAACCCTGCTATACCTTACCTGGCTTCCCAGGCCTTTTTTTGAAATCTCTGTGGAAGCGTCATGCCACCTTAACTCAATCATTCTGCATTCTGCAGAACCAGCACGATGTGGGTGACACTGAGGTCAGTCATCAGCTCAAACAATATCTGGACCCTCTGTAAACATGGATGGAGCAGTCTCTGAGTGCCTCCACAGTGAAGAGAGTAAGTTAGTGGCTAGCTTGTTCAACATTTTTATTGACTTAAAACTTGTACATATCTATGGGATACTATGTGATGTTTCAATACATGTATTTGTTGTATAACATACAAATGAGGGTAAGCATTTATTTGTGGTGAAAACACTCAAAATTCTTTCTTCTAGATTTTAAAAACTATATAATAGTACATTATCATCAACTATAATGACCTTAATGTGCAATAGCCAATGGAACTTACTTCTCCAATTTAACTGTAACTTAGTATCCTTGTTATCTCTTTGTTATCTCTTTATGTACCTTTAAAATCCTAATAACTTTTTTTATAGTAGTATGGCATTTCAGAAACACACTACTCATCACAGACTATTTTTAAAACATGTTTTAATTTAATGCAAAATGTAGTTCTTTATAACCCAGAAAGAATAAATGACTTGTGTATCTTTTGGAATTATACTTCCATGTTTTCTGTTTACAATAAAAATAAGCTTCAAATTTTTATAAAAAAATACTTGCAATGAAATAAAAAAAGGAAATAAGTTGGGAATACCAACCAATCAAAAAGATGTTGATAACAATAGATTAAGAGGGACTAATGGTTAAAGATAAATCAATTCCATTTGAAAGACTGACTATGGTCATTATATCCCCTGCTACCAACAAATTTTCTATTTAGTATCTCAGTTCTGAAACTACAGTGCATATGAATAGGTAGTTCTATTTTGTGAAATTCATTTTTTAAAGAAAATAAAATTATGACTTCATAATTTAAATTTTGTCAGGTTTTTCTTTTTGAGTGAATATTTCAGAAAAATTTGAGGTATTTGCTCTCACCACCCCAAATATAAAACTGTGGAATGAGCCAGAACAAACAATTGATGAGAGAAAGCATTAAGTCCTCACAGCAGTTCCTGATTCATATCTAAAACAATCAAACAAATTAAAAAAAACAAATTAAATAAATCCAGGTTGGTAGGATTTCCAAGTTTTTTTTTTTAACCTGGCAGGTGAGTGAGTCCTTAGTGTATTAGGGTACTATTTCTGTTGTAATTTGTTTCACAATCTTAGTAATTTTAAAACAAGATACACTTATTCTCTTGTAGTTTTTGATATTGGAAGTGCTTTCAACCTAAAATAAAAGTAATTGCAGGGCTGCTTTCTTTTGGAGATGTAGGGGAGATTCTGTTTCCTTTTCTTCTCCATCTTCTAGAAACTGTCTTCATTCTTTGGCTCCTGGCTGGCTCCACATACTCTTTTTCATTTTAACCTCTCTCATGATATATCTAATGTCTTTGATCTGTCTGCCTGCTTCTTGTAAGAACACTTTTATAAGGACATTGAACACACCTACATAAAGATACTTAATCACAATTATAAAGTCTTGTTTACCATGTAGATAACACACTCACATGTTCTAGAGTTTTTAGGGTGTGAATATCTTTAGGGAGTCCATATTTAGTCTACTAACCTTAAAAAATCCCTGCTTCTGTTTTCTGAGAAGAATCCCTTGACTCATTGACATCAATGGCCTCTTAAAAGTTATTCCATAGCATTTTCTTCCATGGTCCATGGGGGAGGTTTAAAAGCTCTCCTATAGTACATGCACTTCATAGTCTACTTCTGATTCATACTTGAAAGATTGGAAACTTATTTTCTGACCAAACTTTTAGTCAACTTTCTCTCAAAAGTTGATATGTTTATGTCAGCAAAATCTGGTTACACAGCATATTATTCTTTTTTGGACAGAGTTCTTTAAGTCTTCCTTATTAACTTAAGTCTGCCATTTCCCCCATATTTTGGTAGTAGTTGCAAGACAACTCTTTACAAAATAACCCTGCTAGGTTATACCCTTATTTAACATGATCTTTGCTGCAGGCCTAGGACTTTTATTTTAAATGAAATTCACTGCAGTGAGGCCTTTGAGAACAATATGAAGAACAGTTCCCCCCACTAATAATGATTTATTAGTGTTTGATATATATTTTCTCAAAACTATGATAGAATAAAATTTATTGTGTTTATCCTCTACGTCTATGGGAACTTGTTACAGCAGTAATAGAAAATTAATCCAGTAAGGGGTCTCACTCCATTTCCCAGTCAAGAAAATTGTCAAATTGTGTAAGATTGATTTTATCTTTGTTATAAACCTAAACAGTAGGAGTAATTTTAATGATTTCTTCTGCCAATTTTTTGTTTGCTTATATTTATTTCCTATTCTTGTTACATGATTTTATATTTGATGCAGTAGAATCATGTATTTTGTCTTTTAGTTTATAGTCTTCATGTCTTCATTACCAGCTTGCATCTTTTTTGAGATCATTCTTTTAAAAAAATTTCTGTTAGAAAAAAAATAATTGATACATATTCATAATGCAGTATCATTCTAAATGAATCCCAGAAAGCTACAGCTACAATCTCCTAAATATGTGGATGTTCTATCAAGTCATCATAGATGACAATCTACTAAATATTTGCTACAGCATAGCAAAGAGTATGAAAATTCCTGGATTCAAGTCCTTTGTTTTATTGCTCATTGTCTGGCCACTCTACCTCCATCACATATTTTAGATTTTTACTATAAAAATACTACACATGTAACTGATTTCTGATTTCAGTTTTAGCCTAAATGCTAAAGCAAAAACCAAACCAAACCAAAATAAACAAACACACAAAAAAACCAAGTGTTTAGAGATTACAAATATACTTGCTTAAATTAAAATAATAACAATAATGGAAACATTAGGGAAATAACTGTATTATATTGTTTAGAAATTTTTATGAGAAATAGGAAGTCCAATGTTCATTTTCAGACTATAACTTTAACTGAATTCAATTGTAGCCATTTTTTACTATAGCCCTTCTGCTTGCACCCCTCCACCACATATTTTAAAATTAGCCAACCATAGAAATTGTACCTGAAAGCTCCTCCAATCAGGGTGAAGAGCAGCACTGCACTGGGGATATAAGCCGGCCGACTGTCCACCCAGGTGTGCTTTGTGGGAAGCCGTTCTTGCATGTGATTGGGCACCTCCCTGATCGGGTGTGAGGAGTTCTGGCTAAACTGTGTCGGAATTAATCTCCACCCTCTCTAGGTGTGAGAGCCCATCCGTGTGGGGGTATGACTGACCATTGACCCTGAGACAAATCACTGACCCTGACCTTGGAATGCTGTCCCCCTCGACTTTCATTGGATGGAATTTTTCCCTGAATTTCTTGTTCCCCCATAAAAGGCCACGCCCTGGCGTGCTCTCTCTCTCTCTCTCCCTCCTGCTAGTCCTGAGTAAGCCTCACTGCCTTACCAGGTGGCTCCAGGCAGGAGCCAGAGGGAGGGCTGTCTCAGACCTGGTCAAAGAAAAAGGAAAATTGAGTTTGTGTGTTTATTTTGATCTCACTTGCTAACTTCTATGCTTAGAACCTCTAGTATGAAGCCAGCATGCTGGTAGCACAGTAGAGTGCTTGCCAGCCAGTTTCTGAGAGTACCTCCTTCTGTGTGTAAAAGTTTGCCTTGATCATCTACTTTTGAGCATGTGTTTGATTTCTTGCAGCATCTTAGTATTTCTAACAGGTATACAGAGCATAACATCAACAGAAAAATGGAAAAAAAGTATCAAAAAAGGGATAATAGGCATAGAAGACAGACTGACAAGGTAAAATATTTATTCAAAAGTTCTGGACTTCTAGACCATAGAAAAGAGATGTCTGAAACTATCCAAAATAATGATAATGATTATGAGAATAATAATGATGATAGAAATGACTACCAGTCTTAGATTTAAAACCACCAGATTGCTGGACTATTTAAAGAGAGAGAAACACATTATCTTCAGAATTTCTACAGTGAAAATATCCAACAAATTTTTCAAAATTAAATATAGCAGTAATAACTTAGTAATAACTAAGGCAATGCAAACAAATGGTTTTATATCTCCTCTTTTTGCTCTGGAAAGCCTTCAGTTGTCTATTTCCTTTTTAACTGGAAAGGTAGGCTCAATTTAAAAAAGATAAAAGGAATAAATAGACTATGTACAATAACAGTTTTGACTATACATATAAGCTATCTTCTACATTTACTTATCAACTTAGGAAGTAGAAGGAAAATTAATTTGTATTTTTCTACCCTGAGAGCAAATGCTGGCCCCCTCACATATTGCTCTAACTTGCTGAAACCCATTTAACTCATTTGGTGTTAATTTGCTCATTTGCAAAAGATAAATAATAATGGTACTGTTATGGTCTGAATAGGAAGTGTCCTCCTAAAGCACTTGTGTTAATTTAGTAATGCTTAAAGGAACAGGGAACAGGGCTGTCAAATTGCAGAAGCATATCCTATGTCAAGGTCTGAAGACATAGCCGATTGGATTGTCATGCTTGGAGTGGGCTGTGGGTGGCCTTTACAGGATGGAGAAACTACACTCTAATAAAGCCTGAAGACAAAGTTTCAGAGATACATATTTGTGGTGATTTTCCTGGACAAAACTCATGAGGAATGATCAAGTGACAGCGTTATGTGCTGCCATGTCCAATCTCAGGGTTCTCTTCCTTTTGTTGGGCTCAAATAAAGGTGTTGATTTGAAATATTCAATAAACTGATGAACCTGCTCTTTCTGATATTGGTTTGATACATTCACACATCCCTGTGTTTTATAGTCAGTTTCTTTGCTGCTGTGACTAAAAGACCCAACAAGAACAAATAGACAAAGAAAAGTTTATTTGTGGGCTCACAGTTTCAGAGGTCTCAGTCCATGATAGCCAGCTCTATTCCTCTAGGCTCAAGGTGAGGCTGAACATCATGGAGAAGGCATAACACCAAAAAGCAAAGATAGAAAACTCACATCAAGAACAAACATAACACCAAAAAGCAAAGATAGAAAACTCACATTAATAACAAAATATACACCCCAAAGGCATGCCCCCAATGTCCCACCTCCTCCAGCCACATCTACCTGCCTACACTCACTACTCAGCTAATCTCAATTAGGGCATCAATGTATTGATTATGTTAATACTCATAACCTAATCATTTTACCTCTAAACTTCCTTGCATTGTCTCACACAGGAGCTTTTGGGGGACTCAATCTAAACCATAACACTGTGCTTCTGATTAATTTGATAAGTTCACAGGTGGTCATTTCTATTGATACTCTTCATTTATTTAACAGTTTGCATCTTATGATTGTGCTAGCAGATGGTGGCTGTTTACTTGTGCAAACAAGTTGTAGGGTCATTCCACCTCAGTGTTTTTTACTCAAAATGGAATAGCTCATGGCAAAGTACTTCTTAACAAAATGGAGTAACATAGATTTAGGTACAACCTGAAAACTGTCGTACTATAAATTATAGAATACCTCAGATCAGCCACTATCTGCATTTTATTTATTCTATTTTATTAAAAAGAGAAGTAATTTCTTTCCTAATGATGAGTAAACAAACGGAGGGATGAATTGAAATGTAATAAACATTAATAATTCTTTCTAAATGGAACTGGGAAAATGGGGAAAGAACAATTGTCTTACATAGTGGTAAGAAATTACTTTCCATCTATCAAAGACTATTTTTACTGCTTTTCTAGATTCTTATTCACAGCAGTTGTCATGGGTATTTTCTTTTTGTCGTTGTTGCTGTTGGAATAAAACCAAATATAGGCATCATATCTGGTATCACTCTTAATGCTTCTACATTGAATGACATACTGCCAGCATTATCATTCATCATCACTTATTAAGAATGAAATAATTATCTTTTATCATCCACTTCATGCTAAAAATTCAGATGCCAAAAGGTATTCTGTGTTCTTGAATGATTTCATGGCCAGAAATTGTAGCCTATTTTGATAGGCTCAACTACTTCTCTACTGTCTCTATTCTTTTCAACAAAATGAGAAATAAGTATTGTATCTTTTTACAGGTCAGAGGCAATTTTTTTTTCTACTTGCAGCAGCAGCTTAAAAATTACTAAAGGAATATTGCCTCAATAGTTACTAGAATGTTTAAATTAATTTCTATCATCAAAATCTTGAGTAGAAAATTGGATTGTTCAAATTACCATATGAGCATGTACAAATGTGACAGAATGAATCCCAATATTATATATAATCATAATGCACCAATAATTAACAAAAATTAGTATAGTCCCCAAGTTCCTTTGGATTGTCATGAATACTCTAGATTTCATAACTGGCAAAGTCTAGGAAATCAGCCAATATAGAAAAATGTGTAAGTATTAGTTTCTTCTTTTAACAGCAGTTTTCAGTTATCAGAATCAGAGGATAGCATAATGTTCCAAATCCAGCTTGTGAAATCTAGTAGAGAAAGGAGAATGGGGAAGAAGATAGAGGACAGGAGGGAACAGGGGGGATCCTGAACCAAATTTAAATTCCATACATGTCTGAGTTAGGATAAACCCAACTATTATGTATAACTATAAAACTCTAATTAAAAAGAAAAGATTTTTTAAATGGGTAAAAAATATAGAGAGAAAGAAGAGATGACCAGAATTGAGTTTTTGTTTTTGTTTTCTTTTTTTTTGTATAAAAGCTGCTTAATATCAAATTTTTAAGCTCTATAAATCCCAACAAATTAGACAGTTATTTTTTGTTTGGTTTGGTTTTAACTAATATAACATATGTGGCATATGTGAAGGGATTTTCTTCATGTTAGTAAAATAGATTCAGAGCAGCCTGGTCTTGGTCTAATAGTATGTGGAAGACACTGGCAGAGGACACTAGCTCTGCACTGGCACTCGCTAAAATAACAACTGAATCATCACCTGTACAACCTGCGGCCTTAACAGGCCTGGAAAGATATCATCTATAAAGATAGAGTCAAACAGAAGTAAGGGTCAAAGGTGAGGCCTCTGCTTGCTGAGAGCTCTCTCATGATCACAGAACCACAATCCCTGAAGATCTAAAGGATTAAATAAGATGCATTGAAATTGAAAGGGTTCTCTGGATAGAGACATGCAACTTTTCTCAGCAACAAAAATCATGACAGTATGTTTACACTCGGGCTGCTGTATAATAAAAAACTGAGTTTCTTGTACAATGTGTATGGATTATGTTAAAATTTGTGAAGAGATATAAAAGTTTGATCCTGCATTGATTCAAAAAGTAAAACTTTTTATCAACACAAAAGATTTATTTATACTTGTCCATATAGGTGTTATGTAAGAGTTATAGAACTGCACCTTGGTTAATTCATTTATCAGTGCTGAAGTTAGTTGATAGGGCACAATTTTAAAAATGTCCATCTGTGGTGTCTTGTTCCTATCATGAGGTAGAAACATGTGAGGAGAAATTATACAAATCCAGATTTTATGAGTCTCTAAGTTGCAAAAGTGTTTTAAAAAACCAAGCTGTCTTTATGTTTGATGTATTTTCCTTTGGGGCTTGAGTAATAAACATAGATATATGGAGGGAAGAAATATATATCAAGTTTTAATGAAAGGTTAATCACTTCAGCATCAATAAGTCACTTACTAGGAAAGACATTCTAATTCATAAGTGTAAGGTTTGATATGTTTCCATTTATCAAAATGTGAGGAGAGAAACACTGAAAATAACCAAGAAAATATAGCTATTAACTGCTTGATGTTTCCTGATGTTAATAGATTCTTGTCAAAGTAGAAGCAGACTTCAGATGACCTTGGCTGAAGTTGACTAGTACTGAAATTCAATTAACTGCTGCATTAGGGTAGTAATGAATACACTTTATTGCAGGTTAGAAACATCCAGAGGAAATAAAAGCCCAAAGGTGCAAGGAGTTAAGTATGCCACAAAGAGAGTAAAAGAAGAATAAAATGATATGTGAGCAGCTTGAAACTTCATGTAATAAATTGCTTCTAACATTGTAATGATATAGACAAAAAGCCCTTCATTCTTTAAGGAAAAATAAAAGCAGTTAGTTGAGAGGTAACTTGCAAATAGTTTCTCTATCAACATATAAGAAAGTAAGACCATTTCTGACAGATTGGAAGAGTGGCCCAAATTATGCTTTTTTCATATCTGCTTTGTCAGTTGATTTTGTAAATCTTCTCTTTTTGTATGTTTTTAAAGAGGTGGACACCCTTTTTCTTTTTTCTTGAGTCTAAACTGGTTTATTGACTCACATTGGCCAAAGTGAATCCTCTGAGTGATGTATTACTTACTACCTTTAGACTGTAAGAGACTTTGTCTGTGGTGGATATCCCTTTGTACTGTTGTAATCTCCAAAAGAATTACAAATATCTAGCCTGGAAACAAGAAATCAAATGGAGCAGTCAGTACACTGATTTAACTGAGCCACTGCTCAGTACATATAAAAGAATTACACAAGCTTAGCAAAAGCAGACCACGACAGACAGACCCTCCTTCAGAAGACTGCAGTGGGCACATACACAAGGCCTGTCAATCCCATACTGACTCAGTGACTCATGAGCTAATTAAATGCCTATAGTTTTAAACTACTAAGTTTTGGAGTGATATGTTACATAGCAATAGATAATTAATGTTATTGATTATATTATCTTGCAAAAATATAACTAAGATTTCTTTGTTAATACATTGTGATTTGTTGACTTGATACCACTTGTAAATACACTTTCCAGCACTAGTTGTGTATTTATTTTCATTGGATTTAAAGAAAGAATGTATTTCTTTTTACTTGATTTCTAAATTTGTACATTGACTTTTGGTAGAGAGCATGATTAACCCAGGCAATATAGATATTTGGTAGTTAACTGGGGTAAATACTGTCAGGAAACCAAACCTCCAAATTAAATTTTAGCATGATAGGAAATAAAAATTAATTTGAGGCATTTAATTTATTTAATCCTCCTGTTACCTAAGATGGGAACACGGAATCTCCTTTTGTACCTCACTTTTCTTCACGGACTAGATTTAAATGGAGCTGAAACCTGAGATTGTAGCAATCCCTGAGCTTTCAAAACATGTCTTTTCTATTTCTAATGGGGCTTTGTATGGCAGACTCTTATTATCTCTATTGTGGAGTATAGCAAAAACATGTCACAATGAGTTTTCTGAACTAAACCTCTTTTTTTTTAAAGCCAAGTTACACCAAGCAATGACTTTTAGCCTGAAATAGATTTAAAAGTTTTGTTCTTCATGTATGAGCATTCAAAAGGGTGTTTCACAGTATCTTGTGGATACTCTTCATGACCCCACATTTCAGAAATGCTTCCCTGAGTCTGTCACTTCCCATTTACCCCCCATGGCTGCACCTTAGGTAAAATGCACTGCCCAAATGTGCTTGCAACTTTTTTTTTAATTTTTATTTTTAAGAACCATAAACTGTGTAAATGCTTATACTTTCTCTTATTTCAAGATGCTAAAGGCTTCAAATTCAAATATTTATCTGTGAATGTTTCCAATATTTATACATAAAAGTTCACTTTTTAATCTTGAAATAAGTGGGAGCTAAAAAAAAAGCAAATAAATGAACTGTCAAAATAAAACACATAAAGTGATTTTTAAAATGTTGCACGTGGTTAGAAATAAATATTTCAGTTGAGAAAAGTAATGCTAGTTTTGTGGAAGAGTGACCAGGCCCTTGGAGGTACTGGGAAAGGTGCAAAGAAATTGTATCAGCTGTGATGATTGTGGAGTATATTTCAAGTGCAGTATATGAAAGTAATAAACTTAGTCCTGGGGGCACTGAGAAAAAAAGGGTCTGACAAGAGCAGTTAGTGAGTGGTAAAAGGAAAAACTGAACATGGTTGAAGCATTTCATCATAGTGTAACTAATATCAGTGAGTCCAGAGTCAGACTACCTGGATTTGAATCCAAAAGGAATTTACAAAACATGTACCCCTGGGTGAGTTACTAAGGTGCTTCTCTTTTCTCATTGTAAATAGGTAATAGTTTTACCTTTTGTGGTTGATTAGAGTTCACATTTAATTTTATACAATAATTATTTTCCAAATTACTTTATTTTCTAAAATTCTTGCCTTCCTCACTTTTTACAGCCATATTCACTTTCTTGTATCTGGGTATTCAGATCCTATGTCCTGGGACATTATTTCTACAGATATCCTAGTCTATTTCTTCATTTCATTTATATTTGTTCAAACATCAAATCTGCACAGCATCTCAGCAACACCCTTACATCTAACATACAATCTTTGCTCATCATCACTGTTTTCTTATCTCCATTAATGTTTCTTTATAGTATTTATCAAACCCTGATGTTATATTCAATACTTTTTCCTTCTTCTACTTGAATATAATAAGATAATAATAAGATAAGTAGATATTTTGCTTTATTAGTTTTGTTCACTACTTTAAATCCCTCTAGATAGCAAGTATGTGACTTGTAATTGTTTTTCAATGTTTTTTCAGTACACATTGAGTGAATAAAATGATTTTTAAATACATTTCTTCATTCTCATGAGATAGCAGTTTTAAAAGACCAATGACAAGATTTCTTTTGGATGTACAACCTGTACTTCTACATGTGAGTCTAGCATTTTGCAGAAAAAAAAAAAACAAATATCTTATTTAACAATTCTTTCACTAAAGGACACAACTATAGCTTGGTTATCACAGTTTTAATTTTTATCATGTAATTAAGTTATTAAAACGAATATATTAGGTAGCAATTCATAGTCATTAATTCTTCATACAATTTTACTCCATAGAATATTCTGGTTATATAGATTTTTTTTTCATTTAGTAATGTTAGATATTAAGTAATATTGTGGTGATATCAGCCTACTCTTTATTTGATTATTATCTTTTATGAATGGCTACTCAGTGCCTTCATTGAAATTTTAATAGAGTATCTAATTTGGAACACAAAGCTTTGAAAAGTGTTCCTTGTGATTTTAGACCTGAGAGAAATAAATAGTAGCTAATAAGGGAGAGGCAAACACAGACCCTTCTTCTCCTTATCTATCCTATGTGACTATGCCTTCCTTCATTTTCTCAGGGGAGAGAAAACAGCTCCAATGAACAACTGGCATGGCCAGCCCAGGTATCCAAGTTTACCCCATTTTACCTGTTAAGTAGAACTGATGGACTTAAAAAAACAATTGACCCAGGTATCAAGAGAGCAAGATTATTATTTTTTGTCTGTAAGAATTAGAGATAAATAGCATTCTGTGTTGCATTCTAAAAATCGAGAGGTTAGAATTGTTCCTTACAGTAGAAGTTGTAAAATTCTCAATACCATGAGGCATTTAGGGCCAAAAAAAGACCAAAAAGTCCAAGTGCATTAATACAGCTTCTAGAAAGCTACCTTTTTAGCAAGTAGACAAGGTCACAAACACTCAGATTCAATGTATGTACTCAAGGTCAAAAACATTTTTTGTGAGCATGTTCTTGCATTAGTCAAATGTTGTTGATGTGCCTTCTTTGTCTGACCTGCATAAAAAATTCAATTTAATAACTTTGGAGGCTGAGGGATAGAAGCTAGAGGCTGGTTATGGGCTATTGCTGCCTTCAGAAGTAGCATGCCTATCATCCCAAAAGTTCCTCACACCTTCTTTCAACTGCTTGAGCCCCAAACATTGATTTTTTGATATGAGTCCCTACACAGCAGCCACAGATGTGAAACTATTTTTAGTTTGAGACTATCACAAATCCTCTGCTTTATGCAAGGAGTATAGTGTTGTTTTGTAGAAATGCTCCCAGATAATATTCATATAGTGGATATTTAGTGCATTATTTATTTTAGATTACATATATTGCCTTAATGTTGTCTCTCACTCATTTTTATGTGGTGTTTCATGTTTCATACTCTCCATTTATAAAATTTTTGTGATATGAATACAGTGTTTTTGTTGCAGTTTTCATACCATGCTTCATTTTTATCATGACTGTAATGAAATATAACTGTTTTTAAGTTTTTCCTGATAAGAAATTTTAAAATATTGCTTTTCTTTGATTTTCCAATTCAGTTCTCAGTCATTTTCCATTTTTATTTTAAATCCTTTCTATAAGCTTCAGAAGTTTTTCTCAAACATATTATCCACATTGAATAAAAAGTTCACCAGATGTAAAATTTTTTTCTTATTTTTTTTTTAAGGGAAGAGGAATGAGTACTTAACCCAGGATAGTTCTCCTAAACCCCTGTATCACCAGCCCTTTTTAATTGTATTTTATTTTAGTTTTAGTTTTCAGACAAAGTGTTGCTTAGTTGCTTAGGGCCCTCTCATATTATTTAGGCTTAATTAGAAATTGTGATTCTTCTTATTATGTCTCCGAAATTATTAAGATTGATGACATGAGCCACTCTATGTGTGTAACCCCCCTTTTTGAAAAAATGCCACTACTTAACTCTTAAGAGAATTTAAAAATAATGATGAATCATGGTTCCTAAAGGAGATAAGATTTGCCTTTGTGTCAGGTATATTTGATCTTGATATGTACTTAAAAATTGTGGGCACACAAGAAAGCATATTTGTAAGATCCTGTCTCAAAATAATAAAAAAAAAATTGAAGATAAAGCTCAGGAATAATATTCCCTCAATTTAACCACCAGTGCTACACTCATATAAACACACACACACACACACACACACACACACACACACACACACACACACACAGTAC
This sequence comes from Ictidomys tridecemlineatus, assembly GCF_052094955.1. Lineage (NCBI taxonomy): Eukaryota > Metazoa > Chordata > Mammalia > Rodentia > Sciuridae > Ictidomys > Ictidomys tridecemlineatus. The sequence continues at coordinate 419,805 of NW_027521507.1, forward strand.
TTGTGGGATTTTGAAAATATTTTTTGACAGTGGACAGCTGTAAAAACCTCCTCTATTACAAAAGGCAGAATTAGTGCCATAATATCAGTAGTCCTTTAGCCTTATCTGTGTACAGAAATTTGGTAATGCAATTTTACTCCTGTGCTAGTCAAATGCAGAATGTATTCTCCAAACTTTGGGTCAGGGCTCTTATTATTTTTTATGGCTTATATAAATTTGTGGCTATGAAAGAGTACTTGTCAGGTACCTAGTCAGGAAATATTTTTTAATGTTTTTGCTTTTGCTTTTAGAACACTGTCCCTTTGATGAGAACAAGTCCACCTTAATTTATTTGATTCTGAGATATTATGTGAAGAAGATTCAGGGTGCTTTAGTTTGGCTGCCAGATCACCCTCTGAAGTTCAGTAATCTTAACAGCTAAACACATGCTGCAAAAATATTGCAGATGAATGCAGTTCAATCTAAATGTGAATTAGTAAGTTTTAGAGTGACTTCTTATATAGTTATAGACAACAATATACCCACTGTAGGGAAAATGTCAGGATTTAATCACATGTGGTACAGTGAATATCTGGAAAACAGCAGATACCTTATAAGTAGTATTTTAATTTCTCTTATTTAAGTTTATATCCTCAGCCCCGATTCTTAGTATTTTAACAATGAAAATGGAACAGCCTGCCTTTTGGACTTGATTCTTGGCCCACTTGGCTTAGGTTGGAGCAGTGCCTGAAGACTTGTCCAATCAGTCTCTTAGGTGAGAACTGTCCAATCCTCATGCAGCCAGTGATGAGGGGGAGGGTTTTGACAATCTTCTGTTCCCTTTTTTTTCTGGAACCACCATTCTTTTAATCATTTTGTAGGCTTTCTGTCCTGAAACATGAGCCCAAGTTTCTGTGCTAAGAAGAATCTTAAAATAAATCACAGGGAGAATGCTGAAAACCCTGGAAGCCAGAAAATGGTAAGTGTGCCTTGTTAGAAAATTCTGAGACTGGATAAGTAGGTTGTTTGAAGTTGGCAAGAGTTTCAATGGTGGAAAATGAAAATTGTGGCTAGGGACATGTTGTGAGGGGGTGACAATTGTGACATATGCAGTACAGGAGAGAAATAAAGAATGTCCATGCATTTTTGCCCCTTTCAATGCTTTATTCTCTCAATTATTCAATAGAATTTCACTCTATAGGTTCTTAATGAAGAAAACAATAATTCTTAATTCTGGGTACTGCAAAAGACATAATCAATTCAAAGAAACACTTGTAAATTAATTATAAGCACTGCAAAGCACACTTCATCATAATAGGCTAATTATAGACATTCCCTCTTCATGTTAAGTTCAAAAGTCCTTAGTCTTTATGTCCAGCATATGCACACTTACTCAGACCAGAGTGGTCAGGTCAAAAACAAAGGCAGGCCTTTCCTGGTGTGGAGCAGATGACTGGTTGAGGAGAGGACAATAGAAAGAAGTTGCAGCTCTCAACAGCGTCCATACAAGGGGGTAGAGTTTTTGAGTGGTTAGAATTATGCAGAGGATCAGAAAATGAAGACAAATGATGGGATGTCAGGTCCTCATTAGGCTCTCTTGCTCAAGTGCATTTTTGTTTTGGCTGGGTGAATCCCTGTTCATTAGTTCTATTATTTATATTAAATTTTGGGCTTTTTGACCCCCCCGCCTTGCAATCTTCTTCAGTTACCACCAGATTTCTCCTCTCATTTACCCTGGGGTCAGAAACATCTAGTCTGGTGGTCTCCACCCTGAACTTTTTGCATTTCTCTCTTATCAGGCCAGGAGCCTCACTCTGTTTATAGGTTGAGGGGAAGTAACTTTTTTGAGGCCATACTGGAGTGCTCTGAGTGTGTGCCTGGTGAGACTACAGGTTTGAAACTGGAGTTTTTAAAATAGAGTTGTGTAGGCTCAGGCCTAAGGCCATCTTCAGAGGACTCATCAGAGGGTCTCTGTGGCAGCTCAACCTTCACCTCCTCCCCCCTTACTAGTCTAGGGAAGCTTAGATCAGCAGTTAAAAACCTGGGCATTTTGTTCCATAATTGTATGGTGTTTTCAGCTTGTCTCTAAAGCCCTTTGTGGACATCCATGTGCCATGAGTCCAGCGTGTCCCCACAGTTCTTTTCAGGTTCATACACAGGCAGAATTGGGATGTCAAACAGAAAAGGAGCTATTATAATCATCCCATTTTAAATGGTGTCTTATTTTCTAAGGTTTAAACATTGGACTTGTTTTGACATATAATGAGGAAATATTATCTATTTTAAAAAGGAGTCTATTGATTCACATTTTATCTGCACAATTTGTAACAGTGTAAAACTTGATTTAAGTTGAAAATATAATTCATCCTGTTAAATTTCTGTGCTTTTACTGCACTCTATTAGAACACTGGTTTCAATGCCTATGCAAAATTATGATGAATTTACAGCTAAAGAGAAGTCCATATAATAAATAAAATATTAATAATATTGATTTTGATACTTTTTTTGTTTCATATTTCTAACTTAGTTAGCAATATGAGGAATTGAACTCATAAGTCCTTTATCACTGAGTTACATTGTCAGTTCTTTTTCTTCTTTGTTTTATGACAGGATGTTTCTCAGTTGTCAAGGCTAATCTCAACCTTTTGATCCTCATGCATCAGAAACCTGTATCACTGGTATTGAAGTGCATGACCCTGCACATGGCTATTTTGTAACATTCTTAAAAGTTGAGTATACAAACTAACTTAATGGTGCATGCCTTTAAGTCTAGTTACTCCCAAGAATGAGGTACTTTCATTTTTTTCTTTTTTAAAATTTATCCATGGAGACTAAGAGGCAGATATTTGCTTTGAGAGAGCATACAGCACAAGCCTTAAATCATACACTGCAGGGTCTATTTCTAGTGAAAGAAAAAAAGATTATCAGATATATAATATTGTGCTGCATAATTACATGACATTTTGTTTGTTAACAGCAGCACAGTGTAAAATATTTAGTTGTATATGTATTCTAGATAATTAAAAGAATATTAGTATAGGTTCAGCACATATGCTTTCTGAAGTTTAAGCCACACAGCAACTGACTGATGATCATTTGCATAAATGATAAGCTTGTCGAGGTACCACCTGGAGGTGGCTTTCAGTAATCCTAGGCAGGGGTCTTGTGTTCTGGTTACATGACTTTGCAGCATACATTGTTTTGGACTGGAGATTCAGATCTCTGTCCTTCTTGATAAGGGATTATTACAGAAAACTTCAGATGTTTGGATTTTATGATGAGGGATCCTAAAAATTTGGATTTTGGGGCAGGCCCATGATGGCTATATATATGCTATCTTGGGCTGGGGATGTGGCTCAAGCGGTAGCGCACTCGCCTGGCATGCGTGCGGCCCGGGTTCAATCCTCAGCACCACATACAAACAAAGATGTTGTGTCCACCGAAAACTAAAAAAAATAAATATTTTTAAAAAAAGATATGCTATCTTGCTGGTGCTTCCAGCAGGTTGGTTTTTATTATATATTTAAGGTAATAAACACTCTGATTCAGTGTATGTATTCAAGGTCATAAACATTTGTTTTTCAGCATGTATTCACTATGTAAAACTTTTGAAATTAACCTTCTTTATATATATATATATATATATATATATATATATATATATATATATCCTATACAATGATGCAGGAGGTTATGACCACCTCTGCATAAGCAAGACTAGTATGCCTACTGTGCCTTGTATATTTCAACTGCTAAAGACCCAACACTTGCTTCCTGGATCTGATCTGCTACAAAGGAACTGGCATAGTCTTTAGGATATTTTTTAATAATTTTTAAATATTTATTTATTTATTTATTTTTAGTTTTTTGGCAGACACAACTTCTTTGTTTGTATATGGTGTGAGGATGGAACCTGGGCCACACACATGCCAGGTGAGTGCGCTACCACTTGAGCCACATCCCCAGCCCTCTTTAGGATGTTTTGTAGGTGAGAGATATCTGAGTCCTGGTATATTAGTGGTGTTGGTTTGGGGAGCGAGGAGCACCTATGACAATCAAAAAACATATAGAAATTAGTGTCCACAATCCTATTATAATGTACCCCTATGAAGAGTCAAGATATGATGGGATGCATTTCCTATTAACTTAAGGAAGGCTTCTGATTGCAGTGTGTTTACAAGAACCCAGCAAGTTTAACTGTCAAGGACTACTTTAAGCAAAGGCCTTAGTCCCTGGCTATGAAAAAAAGTCACAGGAGTATCACTGATGACTTGTAGAAATAGCCTAAGGACCATGTGTATGTGCTAGGGCCACAGTATGAGTGGTTTCTACTTATGTGACAGAAAAAAAAAACTGACACAAAGCTAGATATGGTGGTTCATACCTGTAATCTCACCTTCTCAGGAAGCTGAGGCAGGAGGACCCTGAATTCAAAGCCACCCTCAGTAAAGGTGAAGTGCTAAAAAACTCAGTGAGACCACACTTCTATATAAAATACAAAGCAAGGCTGGGATATGGCATAGGGGTTAAGTGCCTGAGTTCAATTCCTGTTACCAACAAAATGAAGCAAAACAAATAAACAACAACAACAACAACAAGGGAAAAAACTGCTGAAAATGTATGAGAGACTGGCAGAATTATAAAATTGTAAGACAAACAAGAAGACTATAAAGCCAGAGCACAATCAGTAGAGTAGGATCTCTGTACTTTAAAAATACCCATCAACTTTTCCCATAGTGTTTAGTGAGTCAGGGAAGGAGAAGGAGGATAAAGGCCAGCAAATCCAGTCAATGGTGATAAATAAAATGAAACAAGAGCAGTCAATGACTCTAGTGAACTACTGGCAGGGCTGGTCAAGGTATCCAATTGCATCACATTTTACCTATCAAGCAGAATTTGTGGACTTATAAAAATAAGTTAAACATGAAGCAAGAGATCCCTGGCTGGTTTGTTTTTATGTCTGTATGGTTTAGAGATGAATAGAATTCTATGTAGTGCCTTGAAAATGGAGAAGTTAGCCCTGCTCTTAACAGCAGAAGTTTTAAAATACTCAATGCCATGAGGTTTTTATAGGGCCAAATGTGACTGACAGCATTACAAGGTGGCAGGGCTTTCAGAGGACTAGGGTTGTAGTAGATAGCCAAGTTTATAAACTTATTGATTCAGTGTACATACTCAAAGTCATAAACATTTGCTTGAGTTTATGTACTTACTTCTGTAAAATATTGGCAATGTGCCTTCTTTGTCTGACCCACAGTTCAAAAAAATTTCTATGAAATAATTTAGGGGACTGAGGGCTAGAAGCTAGAGGGTGGCTAGAGAAAACTCTTGCCTTCAAATAAAGCAACCCTACTATCACACCTGCTCCTCACATCTTCTTTAAACTCCTGAAGCCCTAAACCTTGTTTACTGGGTCTCAGGCCCTGCACAGCAGTCAAAGACCTGAAAACAATTTGTAATTTGAGGCTAATACAAATCCTCTGATTTAAAGCAAGTTCCAAGGAGTATCATTTTTTGTATTTTTGTTGTTGTTGTTATACTCCCAGATGGTATTCTTATAGTGGAGACTTATGTATCTTTTGTTTTATAAATCACAAACATTGCCATAATTACTTCTATCCTTCATTTTCTTATGTGAAATTTTATATTTTCAATTTGAATTTTTTTTTATTTGGACTAGGAATTTAACTCAGGGGCTTGAACACTGAATCATATCTGAAGACTTTCTATTTTATTTAGAGACAGATTCTCAGTGAGTTTCTTAGCACTTCACTCTTGCTGAGAATGGCTTTGAATTCACAATTCTGTTGCCTCAGCCTCCAGAGCCACTGGGATTGCAAGCATGTGCCACTGCAACCAGCTTCAATTTACAAAAAAATGTTGAAATAAAAATACAGTCTTCTGGTTGCAGTATCCATAGCATGTTGCAATATTAACATGCCTGTAATAAAGCATATCAATTTTAAAATTTCTTCTCTCATGAGAAAATAGAAACATATTTTTATTTTAATTTCTTCAATTCAGTTTTCAGCCTTTTTCCTAGATTACTTCAAGTTCATGCTAGAATTTTTGTACAGTTTTTGCTCAAACATATTATTCCCATGGGGGGGATAAAACAGTATGAGATAAATGGAAATTCTGCTTTTATCTCATTTATTTGTTTTTTAAATTAATATTGAGTATTTAATTCAGGGGTATTTAACTACTGAGCTATATCCTCAGGTTTTGTGTGTTTGTGTAAGTTTGTGTGTGTGTGTGTGTGTGTATGTGTGTGTGTGTGACTATGTGCTTTTTTTGGGTATTGAACCCAGGTCCCCATGCAAATGAGGCAAACACTAAACTAATGTAGCTGTATTCCCACTCCTTTTTATTTTTTCTCTTCTTTTTCACAAGTTTTTAAATTTCTTTCTTTTTTTATTAATTTTAAGACAAGAGTCTTGCTGAGGTTCTTAGAGTCTTTCAACATAATTGAGACTAATTTTGAACTTGTGATCCTCCTACTTCAGGCTCTCAAATTTACAAGATTATAGTGAAGACCCACAATATGTGACTAATCCTTTTTTTTCTAAATAAATGTCACTATTTATCTTCAAATATAATAATAAAAGAATGAAGAATCATGTGGTTTAGGTAAGGTAGGTTCTCCCTGTGGGGGTCAAGCATATACAATCCTAAATCCACTTCAAGCTTATTAATAATTGTGAGGCTGCTGATTGTGGTGGCACACACCTGAAATTCCAGTGATTTGTGAGACGGAGGCAGTAAGATTGCAAGTTTGATAAAAGCTTCAGCAACTTAGGAAGACCTTATCTCAAAATAAAAATGAAAAGAAAAATAAAAAAGAAAGAATCAGAAATATCAGTGAGGAGTAATAATCTCCTCAGTTTAATTACCAGTACCTACCCCCACACACTACTGGTGGTGTTTTGAAAATGTTTTTTGACACTGAACATCTCTATTGGCCTCATCTACTACAGAAGGCAGAATGATACTGACTGCCAAAATACCGACTGTTCTTTCCCTTATCTGTAAACAGAAAGTTGGCAGTGTGCTTTTTCTCCTTTTCTAGCAAAAATGCAGAATGTGTTTCCCAAACTTTGAATCTGGGCTCTTCTTGGTTTTTATGGCTTATGTTAGCTGTGGTATAAAAAATTATTTATCCGGTACCCAGTCAGAAACTATTTTAAATGCTTTTGCTTTTACTTTAAAAACACTGTCACCTTCATGATAACAAGCCCACATTAGTTTGATCATGCGATATTCTGTTGAGGAGAATCAGGGTGATTTTTTTTTTCACAGTGAGATCACCCTCTAAAGTCAAGTAATCTTACCATCCATCAGCTAAACATATGCAGCAAAAATATCCCAGATGAACTCAATCTAACTGGTGAACAAAACAAATATGATTTAGTAAGTTTACAGTGATTAAAAAAGTACACTCACTGTATGCAAGATGTCAAGATTCAATAACATGTCCTACTGAAATTATTTGGAAAGCAGCAGATATCTTATAGGTAGTGACTTAATTTTTTCTAGAATAAGATTCAAGTTGATTCAATATATGGTATTTAATTATTTAGAAATATGTGAAGACACATATGCCTTTTATTTGTGCTAATATTTTCACAGTAACCTATAGCAAAAAAATAAAAAAAAAGACATCAAAACCCTGCCATTAGGCTAAGAACCAAATTGAAAAATAAAATTTTCTCTAATATGTTTATACTTTAGATTCTGGGCTACTGAGAAATTCTTTGTAATTTACAGTTTGATATCTGAAGTGGGAATGCATCTGTGGCCAGCCTCTAGTGAGAAACAGTTTCCACATTTGTAAACTTCCTTTTTAAAGCCACCAGCTGTCTCAAAATGCATTGTTGCTCCTTTTTTTGGGGGCAGGCCCTGATGAGAATATATCCAGGAATTGTATTCCATCATCTAGGACATAAAAATGAGTGGTCTAAGCCTTTCATCTTCCTGAAGTCAAGAAATTCATAGCTCTCAAACATGAAATTGGGATCATTAACTGAGATGTGCTTGAGACTTCAGGTAAATAGTGAATATTAAGATGAATTTCAAAAAATACATATATTCATTAATAAATTTGTGTGGTCAACCTATGATAATATTCTGTGTAGAGTGGCTTAAGTTATTACAAGTGATTTCACATGTTCTTTTTTAAAACATTAATACTAGAAACTTTCAAATAACACTTGTGCTTCACAAATATTTTGATGGACATTGCTGCTTCAGGGGATGGATTACAAATTGAAAACTCAAAAACTCTTCTCCCTAAAACCATAGAGCAGAATTTTATATAAAATTCAAGGTATTTTTTCATCATGTAATGAGGGGAGGGGTTACCAGAAATTAGCAAGGGAATTCAACTACTGAGCCACTTTCCCTAGCCATATTTTGCATTTTATATAGAGTCAGGGTATCATTGAGTTGCTTAGCACCTTCTTTAGACGGTGGCTATGACTCATTATTTTCTGCCTCACCATTCTGAGCTGCTGGGATTGCAGGGGTAAAAACGATGCCCAGAAGCAATATTTTTATTTATGAGTAATATATACAAATATGTAACTCATAAATCGAGTCAACCTTGTATACAGTCATAAATGAAAAATGCTATATCCTACTACTGCCTTAAAATAACCATGTTTTGAGCTGTGAATTCAGTTCACTGTTACACAAATGGAAAAAATAAAAACAATAAGTGCATCTGTGCATTTCAGTAATATCAAGTACTTTAGAGACCATGGAAGGAGGATTTGAGGCTAGAATGAGCAAATTACTGAGACTCTGTTTCAAAAAAAGTAGAAGGGGTTATGGGCATTCACAGCAATCTCCCTTGTGGATTCAATGCCAGTATTTTTTTTAAAAGCCAAGAACTTGTCATTCTAGCCTGATTCCTTGTTGGATGCAATAAACTCAGAACATAGGTTCACTAAGTTTAGCCTGGGACAGTGCCTGAAACCCTGTACAATCATAGGCACTTTCATTAAAACTGTCTAATCCACACATAGCCAATGAAAAGGTGGTGGGATTTCAAAGTCTGGATCTGTGTTATTATGGCAAGTCTGCCATTTTACACATTTGTTTCTAGGTTTCCTCTTTGATCCTCAGGAGCCCCATGCTTCTGTGCCACACAGGGGCTGAAAGAATCATAGGAAGAATTCTGGGGACTGTGAAAGCCAGGAAATGGTGATTATGCACTGGTATCTTGAGATTGGATAGGAGGCTGTTTGAGTTAATGGGCTTGGTAATATAGGGCATTATAAATGGTAAATGGGGACACTGCATTGTCTTCTTCAGTGTCTGCTGGCCACAGGACTTTCTGTGGCAGCTCTGCTCTCAGTCCCCTCTGACCACTCTAGTGGAGTGTAGGAAAGTAGCTAGACTCTGGGCATCCTGTGACATCACTTTATCATGTTTTTAGTAATTTTCTGAAGGCCTGATTGGACATCAGTGTGCTATAGCCCAGCATGTCCCCAGATTGTGTGATGAAGACTAGGATGATAATGGGGGAAATACCTAACCTTATGTACTCTTTTTAATCATAAAAATATATGTGTTCTGAAGGAGCCCACATTTCTTCTTTCTCCTGAGCTTCCTAAATGACTGGAAAGCAGTACCTCAAATCAAGAACACTGTCTTCCAGCCTAGCTCTTTATATGTCTCAGGATATATTTCTACATTTCCAGGTTTCTGTTCATATTCTCTTTGTGGTGGGGTACTGGGATATAACTCAGGGACACTAAAACCCTGAGCCAAATCCCCAGCCCTATTTTGTATTTTATTTACAGACAAAGTCTCACTAAGTTGCTTAGCTCCTCACCCTTTGTGAGGCTGACTTTGAACTCATAATCCTCCTGCTTCAGGTTCCTGAGACACTTTAAGATTTCAGGTGTGGCTCTGTTCAATTTTTAGAGCTTTCATTGTGTCCTTCCTTTGTCAAATATTTTTTTCATGCTATATTGAAAATGGATGCAGTATTTCTAATTTTTTTTCAAGAACTGAATAGAAGTGTTTAAAGTTTTGGTTTCTTTTTATGATCATCTCACATGAGAGGAAAAAAGAGAAGTGTAACTTGACAATTTGAAAAATAATAATGAAACCCTTTCTCTCCTCCCTTTTTCTTCCCATGTACAGCAATTATATCACAACCTCTCATTTGAGATTTCTCCTTGAAGAATTATTGTGTGATTTGTCCTCATTGCAACTCCCCATATTTGAATAGTTTTTGGTTTCCTAACTTCTTGACATACATTTTTAATAGATGCCATATTTAAAGTATTTTGGGGTGCCAAGAGATTATAATTCTGTGAGACTTTCCTTTCTATAAATTAGTATGAAGTAGAGGCTCTCAAGTGCATCTTTGGAAGCCCTTTAGCTGACAAGGATCTTTTATTAATACATGGCTGAAGCCCTCTGGGAAACTGAGGTAGTGTGAAGACACACCCCTTTAAATGCATTTTTTTCAATCAAGACATAAAGTTTTTAGTCTTATCACTCAGAACAGAAAGCCATGTGTTTATTAGAAGTGATATGAAAGAAAAAAACATGAGACACTCTGCAGGGAGACAGTGGATCCTCTTAGAGATGAAAAAGACAATATGGCTCTTATTCACTCCAGTTTTATTGGGGATCTAAGAAAATATTCCAAAAAATCCTGCACCAGTCCACTTTTTGACTTTGGACAGAGAGTAGGATAAAATCAAAAACTCAAGTACCCACATTCATGAAAACTGTAGGTTAACTATGCCCATGCTCACCATTTCTGATTGGATTCTTAAGCATAAATTGTTGTGAATTTTATGGCTAGAAGAAATTATTTTTATCTTCCTGAGATCTGGTCTTTGTTATGGTCAAAATTCTTCCCTTTAGTGTAACTTGGGTTACTCTTGTAGACATTATGTTGGGACTGTATTTATTCTGCATAAAATGTTTGGTGAAGGAATATGACATAAGCTCTCTAGTTAATCTAGGCAGTGTTGCAGATAAATTGCTTTTTGGAAAAGAAAAGGATGGCATTAGAAAATTGGGCCCATTTTAAAGACTTTCTCTTAATCTGCTTCTACCATTCACATATTGCTGTCCCCTATCAGTAGGGTACTATTTATTTATTTATTTATTTATTTATTTATTTATTTATTTATTTATTTATTGGTTGGCTTATTGTTGGTACTGTTTATTAAAACCAGGGCTCCTCAAATGCTGATCTATATCTCTAGCCTTTATATAAATTTTATCTTATGAAAGTGTTGATAGTCTTTTGAGTTAAAATCTTGTTTAGTCACTTAGTGGCTCACTGACTTTTTAAAGCCTGTTTTTAACCTATGACCCTCCACTTTTGGCCTTTAAGCTGCTGAAAATTCCCAGCCTACCCTTTATCCTGAAGGTGCTTCAGTTCTTTTACCAGGTTTGTGAATACTTCTACAATGAAAATGGGAGTACATTGTTTTCTATGATGTAATTACTCCAATTTCCTTAGGTACATACACTGAATTACTAACACTGAATCATTAGGCATTTTAATTTTGAATTTTTGCAGAACCAAAACACCATTTTCAATAACATCTTCATTCTATTTATGCTCTCACTGACATTTGTACAAGGTCCATGTAATATGATCTGGAGTACCTACTATCTTTAAGTAGGTACATTTTTTGTTGTTTTACTCCTAAGTATTCTTTTTATTTATTTATGTTTAGGTGCAGGTGAACACAATGCCTTTATTTCATTTTTATTTATGTCTATGTGGTGCTGAGGATCAAACCCAATGTATCACACATGCTAGGTGAGCTCTCCACCACTGAGCCACAACCCTAGCCCTTAAATCTCATATTTTTATCTTAGCCATTCTGACGAAACTGTACAGGCTGCAGGAAATTAGCTATCCGACTGATGCATTAAATTTTGGATATAATTTTGTTAGATTTCATGCTGTTAAGTAGCCAGAAAAAGAGAGTGTTCTAAATGTATTCTGGGTTAAAACAGGTAATATGGTTTCTAATCCATTTTATGCAATACTGCTGTGAATTTTAGATTTTGGAAGTAGTTATAAACAATGCAAATCCAATTGTTTGCAATCTATGGAGATTTGCACATGGTCAGTCACCTTTGCTTCTAAAACTTGGAAGTTTAGGATATACTCCCTTGAGCAGATGAGCTAAATTTAGACACTCAGTACATGGACAAACTCATTTTGGGAAAATTATGTAGGCTTGAAATTATTACTGCAGTGAGCAAGGTTAGTAGTGGCTCAGGAAGTGCTGAGCTGTCAATTATTCTACCAGTGGTTTGCTGAATTTTGCCCTATTAAACATGTAATTGAAGCAAGAGAGAAACTCATGTTTTGGCAGTGGAAGTTGGCAAAAATGCTTGTAGGGATAAACTAACAGCTTTGAGATGTAATTTCTCTGCCCTGCTTTCAGGTGATGAAACATATGGAGAGACTTGCTAAGCCATAGAAGATTACCATTTTGTCATTTTGATAATTGCATATCACTTCTTCTCTAACCACTAGATAAATTAAAATGAAAATCATAGAACATTCTATAGTTATAATACTAATCCTCTTTATTCAAGGTGACCCTAACTTTGGGGAAATTCATTCCAAATATGTGGCACTTCACTCAGCAATTCTAATGCCCAGGTATACCCTAGCATTTTTTTACCCATTTGGAAGGCAGGCATTTTCTCAGTTGTCTAATGTGTCTAAGTCTCTCAACTCACTTATGACTTTGTCAAAGAGAAACACATAACATGAGTGGATGTCGATTCAGTGTATCAGTAGATTGAAAAAGAGTCAGAAGTCTCATATCCTGCTTTATTTCTGTCGTGATTTTGATGTGACATATTCCCCAAAAGTTTATCTGTGGTACAATGTAGGAAGGTTTGTAGGACAAAGAATTGGGTTATAACCTTAACATAATTAGTGAATTTATCCATGAACGGCTTAACGGTATGGCAACTGAAGTGGTGAGTTGTGGCTGGAGAAGGTTGGAATCGAGGGTGTGGTTTTCGGATTATATTTGCATAGACCCCAAATTCAGAGGCTCTTTCACTGATTCATGATTACTATGTGAGCTACTTCCCTCTGTCATCTACCTTGATGTTCTTTCTCACCTTGGGTCTTGAGGAATGGAGCAAGCCTTGTATGGACTAACACCTCTGAAACTCTAAGCCTCCAAATAAACTTTCCCTCTCTACAATTTAGTGTTGGTTCTTTTAATCACAGTGGTGAAAATCATATTTAAAACAAATTACATCTTCTAACCTTACAAGTCCTGACCTTAAAATCTACTTTTTGTTTTGAGTGAACCCAGTATTTTAACATACTCTGTACACAAACTCTCAGGGAACTGTTTTTCAAGTCCTAAGCACTGATTTTAGATTGTATTTATTATCCATTTAGATATAGAGATACTTTTCATAGGGATAGATGTAGACCACTTTATTGCTCTTCACAAAACAAAAAAATTACATGTTTATGAAGTCATCTTTGTGTTTGGTTTATACTATGACTTTTTTATCTTTGTTATTGTGTTACAGTTTTAGAATGTATATCAGTGTCAATTAATGATACTGCAACTTTATTTGCTTCTCTACAGCATAGATTTTTTGTGGTATTTTATACATACTTTTCTTCACAGATGAATTTTATTTATTTATTTATTATTTATTTATTTATTTATTTATTTATTTTGCTTTAAGTTTCTTCTTTCATTAAAAGGCAAGAATGTTCAAATTTGATGAAAATTATTATAGATTACATTGAGAGAAAATTCTTTTTTTGTAATGCTGAGTTTTATCTAAACACATTATGTGCATAATTGAGTATTTTATGTGCTCTCTTAAGTTTTTATTCCTCTGTAAAGTGTACATATTTTTCTTTAAAACTTCTGTGTAGTGTATGAAGTAGTATGCAAATATGACATTTATAGAATACTGATGTGGTGATTTGTACTATTATAATAGATGTACTGTGGAAAAAATATGTCTGAGATTTAGCAAAATTCTTCCTTGCACTTTAATATTTGTCTCTTTTTTTAAAATTTTTTTTATTGTTGGTCATTCAAAACATTACATAGTTCTTAATACATCATATTTCACAGTTTGATTCAAGCAGGTTATGAACTCCCAACTTTACCCCGTATGCAGATTGCTGTTTCACATCAGTTACCTTTTTAAATGTACTTTTTTTAACCACCTACCAGATTTTAGCTGTATAGAACAATACTAATGTATTTTTATATGTTACTATATTTTACAGAGACATATAGTTTAATAAGTCAATGCTATTGGTGGGAAATGATGATGTTTATTCAATAGTCACATAATTTTTACAAAGAGTTACCAACTTATACTCCAACAGTAGTTCATGATAAACTTTTATTTTACATCATCATCAATACTGTTTAGTTTTATGTATTTGTTATTTTATTCTATAATTCTCTAATTTCCTAAGGTGTTGACCTTTTTATGAGTATTGAACACTTAGATATCACCTATATAAGGAGGCTATTCAAGATGCTTGCTGTTCTCCTCTTGGTGTCATATTTTTTTATTAAGTATTTGGTTATAGGTGAAGTAATTATTTCATCTCATCTGTCAGTTTATATCTTTAATTGTACCATTTCATGAATTGATTATTTTAATGCACAATGCATTTATTGTTTTTTTTTAAATTTTTTTATTTGTAGATTGACACAATGTTCTCAATTTTGTTCATTAATTTTTATGTGATGCTGAAGAAAAATCAAGTGTCTCACATGTGTGTGGCAATTGCTCCACCATTGAAATATAACCCATCTTCAATTTATAATTTTTTTAACATTTTGTTTTGGGTAACTTTGAAAAAATTCTCTATTTTCTTTGTTATTCTTAGTTTTGAAAACAATTGTGTCATTGTATTCAAAATTAGACCCCAGTATTATTGTTGTTTTGAGACTGGGGGGTTTATAATCACACAGGCATTCCATTGTTTCAGCAGCTTCCTTTAGAAAAGATATTATATTATCAGCAGTGGAAACTCTCATTTATCATTGTGTAGTTGGTGTCTTTTTAAAGATTCACACTTCAGTTCCACAGGTCTATTTATTCATAATATTTTAAGGTGTACACTGATTTCTTTAAGTCTATAATATACGGTAATGTGTGGCATAATGGACTTTTGGTCAGTGATGGAAACTATGTATAATGATAGCTACAACCTATAGCCTAAGCTTGTAGTAATATAAAATCTACATTTCAGTACACAGTATGATGTTTTCAAAAATAACAAAATCACTTTTGAATGAGTTTCTCAGAATGTATGCCTATCAATTAAGGAGACACCTTTGTACACACACTGTATATTACAAATAGAGATATAATTAGTATATGATTTTTATATTTCATATTCACCAGAGCTCTTTCAATTTTATTTGTCATATTAAAGCACAAACATCTGACATTACTGACAAGCTGGGCATTAGTTCATCTTGAATATCTTTTAATTTTGTTATTTTACTTAGGATTTGCTATATTCTCTCTCTCTCTCTCTCTCTCTTTCTCTCTCTCTCTCTCTCTCTCTCTCTCTCTCTCTCTCTCTCTCTCTCCTCTCTCTTCTTTTTCTTTTTTTGTAAAATTTGCCTTTTCTAAACTATAGAGATTCTCACAATTTGCTAATGAAGTTTAGATACTTTTAGAAATCTAATTAAGTTTTTATGTTTGCTTTTTAAGCTCAGCTTTAAATGAGGGTAAGGGGCCTAGTAAAAAATTTGTGTAGAATCTTATTGGTGCATGTCTGTGTTTCCCAGAAGAAGAATTGGTGGTTCATAGGGCATGCCTGAATAGATAGTGCCAAACCATTTTAAAAAGTAGGTTTATAAAGTTGTGTGGCTGCAAACAGTGTTTGACAATTCCAGTCATTTAATATTTTCTAATTGTTAGGTCTTTATTAATATGTGTATGCCTTTATTGTCATTGATTTTAACATTCTGCTGAGTATACAATACTCTCTGCATTGTGAATGTTAACTTATCTCTCATCATATTGACATACATGTATATACATATATTTACTCATTTTTTTGCAATGTTTTCTCCCTGTTAAGTGGTTTTTAAAACCTCTCTTTTTGTGGAACTGAGGTACCTGGTATTGATCTCAGGGGCTCAACCACTGAGCAACATTTCCATGTCTTTTTTTGGTATATTTATTGAGAGGCAGGGTCTCACTGAGTTTTTTATTTTCTCACC
The DNA here is from genome assembly GCF_052094955.1 of Ictidomys tridecemlineatus. Taxonomy (NCBI): domain Eukaryota; kingdom Metazoa; phylum Chordata; class Mammalia; order Rodentia; family Sciuridae; genus Ictidomys; species Ictidomys tridecemlineatus. Next base: position 436,028 of record NW_027521507.1, read on the forward strand.
ATTGTTGAGGATGCCATTGAACTCATGATGCTTCTGTCTCAACCTCCCCAGCTGCTGGGATTAGAGGTGTGCATCAGCACACTTGGCTATTGAAAAATATTTTGACTGTTGTATTTCTTTGTTGATATTTTATTTCTTAGCCATATGTACTATCTCCAGTATTCTTCACTTCAACACTTTTACTAGAAATAGGTGATACAAACATTATATCTTTCTATGTCTTACATTCATAGAGTCATAATTACATTATTTGGTCTACATTATTCTAATTCTGATAAAGTTCAACATGAGTACATAGTACTTGTTTTTATGTTTATTTAATTTTCATAATCAATGTAAGGAGATTTTTCCAGTAACACAATAATTTTTGTCTGCAAAACTAATTTTTTTAATTTGAATCTATTGATTTTCTGATTAAGATGAGATTATGGAGATCATATTTTTTTTGTTTATTTTATTTTATTTAAAATTTTTTTTGGCACAAGAGATAAAATTCAGACATACTTTACCACTGAGTTAAATCCCAAACTCTTTTTATTTTTTATTTACAGATAGGGTGTCATGAAGTTTCTTAGGGCTTCACTAAGTAGCTAAGTCTGGTTTTGAACTTGTAATCCTTCTGGCTCAGCCTCTCAAATCACTCAAATTAATGGTGGGTACAGTTACTTGTGTTGGGAATATATATATATAGATATATATATTCCCAAGAGACATTTATTTGACCCAGCAGCTCTGTTTGGAATATTGGTAATGATTTAAAACAGCAAAAACTACATTTTACATTACATTTCTACCATATCAGGACTTGAATATACACACTTCATTGTACTTTTGCAAGTTTAGTAAAGTATAAGTACTTATTTTAATTTAGAAATTAAAAAATGACATTCTTAGAGCTTAGCATGTTTTCCACCAATAATAATTACTTATCAAAAGAGTGTGTTTCCAGGTAAAGTGGTGCAAACCTGTTTTCTCAATGGCTGGGAAGGCTGAAAGAGGAGGATTGCAAATTCAAAGCCAGCCTCAAAAATGATGAGGCCCTAAGCAACTCCGTGAGACCCTGTCTCCAAATGAAATGCAAAATATTTCTGAGTGCCCCTGAGTTCTATTCCCAGTACCAAAAACAACAATAACAACAAAAAACCAATACAACAATACAAAAAACAATACAACAATACAAAACAAACAAAGAGTCTATAGACTCAGTAAATGACATTCACAGATTCTTCCTGTGGGGTTTTTGACTCAAATGTGAAGATTCTCATTTCCTGAGGAAATGTTACACAAAGAGCAAAGTAGAAATACCTAATAAATGCTGAGAAAAAATATTCAGCAAACATGTTATTATAATGTTGATAGATAAAAACCTAAAATAGAAGAGATAACTCCTTGTAGTGGGACAACTCCAAAATATGATTGGCCTTAGAATTGGGTTCTCATATGAATCAAATGTAAATTTATCTTGAAAATGTGAGTCACTTCCAGGGCAGCATCATTAAAATCTTCCACAGGATTTAAACATTATATATTTGGAAATCCTTTGTATGTTACCCAAATGGGAATGTGTATGAAACGAAAATTCCACAGAGCTATTCCCTATATATTCCAGAGGAGAAGCTGGGATAGCTTAAGGATCTCAGCATCACGTTCTGTGCCAGGGGGGAATGGAAAAGGTAGTGTCTGGAAATTTTGTTGATTTGTCTTCTATGTAAATATTTTTAACATTATAGGGAGAGTAAATTCAATAAAACTTGGTGAATTTACTTATAATTAATTGAAATATAGTTTGAAATAATATATCAAACACCATCACATATTGTAAAAATAAGTTTATTTTTTTAAAATTTTTTATGTGTTAGGTATTTAGTTAAATATAACAAAAATGAGTTTCTTACTATTGGATAATTTCATAAGTATTTAAAAGTTTCACATTATTCTTCCTTATTTTACCTGTGAAAAGTTTTCAATAAGTTGCCTCTTATTTATAATTTGTGTACTTACACACCTTTCCTATTAGGAAATAAAATATTGATTTTAAGGACAATTAAATTTTTGTGCCTTTATGTATTAGGGGTGTGTGTGTGTGTGTGTGTGTGTGTGTGTGTGTGTGTGTGTGTGTTGTACTGCAATTGTCCACTACTTCATGATACCAGGCCTGGAATAAAGATCTCAACATAAAGGTTCCTTTTTATATTATTCAAATCAAATTATTGGGGCTCATATTACCACCAGATACAAAGTCAACAATGAGATGATGGGCTGAGAAGACTCAGGTACCTGAGAATTAAGTGGAAAGTAGGGTAAAACCAAATGTCTAACAGAAAATATTCACTCCCGTCATAGCATGATATTTGTAATAATTTTTTCCAAATGTATTTTTTCCCACACATCTTTACCATAACTCTCTTAAAGCCTATCTTAAAAACTAAAAACACCCACCTTTCTCCCTGGATCCCTTACAAATATGTGATTACATGAGACCCTATGGATCCACAAAATATAAGATGGTCCCAGAAACTTGCAGGAGATATTTATGTTATTTTCTGGATCTCCTCATTATTCTTGGGTTATTGGGCTCTTTTACATATGCTTAAACCCCAACTTGTTTGTTCCTACTATTCTTTCTCATAATGTGACCCTAAAGTTTGTTGGTTTGGAAAGAGGTGAACTTCCATAGAGCAGAAATAGTAGATGCTTTGTCTTCGAGAAGGAAAGAGTAATAAATTAGGTATCAGTATAGCTCCCTTTTTGATTCCAAATTGAGAGGAACCCCATTAAAAACATCACCAATTTATGATGAATATAAGGCTTTTGGTTGCCTCTTTGTATGCTCAATTGTATATGTGTCATGTATCCTGTGATTTAGAAATTTTCTCTTTTTTATGCAATTATAGCCTGGCTCCTCTAAGCCTGATTTGTAATAGGTTTTAGCTGTGGCCTATAAAGACTTAATTAAAACAAAAACAAAAATAAAAACCAGAAAAACCCTTATATTGTTCATATAGCTCTATAATGTAGGTTTGACTCAAACAGCCATTAAAATTAATATTTGAGTAAACTGAAGACTGTATGGAAATTTCTGTGTTTTTTTTTTTTTTACCATGAATACCATAAGATAGGACACGTCTCTCTTCCATTTAGTAGAGATCAGGAGCCTAAATGACCAAAGTAGCAGTTAATTAACCCAGATGAGTTTCCCATTGACCAACCCACATCCTATTTAAAATTGTCACTGCTTTAACACTATTGAGTTTCTGGTCATATTCTGTTTTTTACCTTCTTTAAAATAATCAGTCAACTCTGTTAAAGTTGAAGTTTAGTTCACCTCACTCTTTTTGTTTTTTTGGTTTTATAATGCATATATTACTGCTCAATAACTTTTAAAAACCAATTCAATTAATGGCTACTTTTTTTAAATGGGGAATTATTTCCTCACCTGCATAGGGCTGGTAAATTTCCCTTGTTTTCAAAATGAGAATAAGTCCTAAAAAATTAGTCTTATGAATTGTGATGAAAATGATGATTCTAGGCATTCTATATAATATCCACATTCCCAAACTCTTTGTAGGGAGGAACATGACAATATTCAGGACCAATGAAGTACATTCAATCAAAGCATACATACAACTTTTCAACCTGGAGTGTTATCCAGATGATTCAGCACCACAAATCTATATATTTGAGAATCTCTGAAACACCGTATATGAGAAGGTGAGTGAAAAATAAGTCCTCTAGTAGAACTGAGATTGGTTTTAATTTTTAATGTATAATTAGTCAAATGAGATGGGCTTTGCTATTTCCTCATCTTTTTCAACCACGTGAAATGGAGCATTTAGACACTGGCTTCAAGTGACAAAAGTTAATTTAAGGGAAATGATATTACAAAAACTTTCAGAACAAAATCATAGAAATGTGGAAAGAACACGTGCATATACACAAAGAAAGAATAATATATATATTTGCACAAATGTGAGGATAAACTTAGTGGCCCAGAAAAATTGTTGGTGAAATAAAATGATAACATGCAAATAATAAATTAGTGAGTTTGATGCATGGTTCTACAATTCTAGGAGATGATAACAGGGGTATAGTAAATGACATAGTTAAACTCTCTGAATGTGCCTTTTTACTTTCTACCTAAAATTGATTTTTGGCTTAGTGATTTCTGAATTTTTCTCTGCTCAGGATATCAAAGGTAATGTCCTCTAACATCTTATCTCACATTTGTGGCAGATTTACCATCTTTTTCAATCTGCAGACCTAAGGAATCATCTCACTTATTCTGGGAAAAGATCTGACTTACCTAAATCATTGTTTGGAAGAAATACCTTATTGAAGAATATTTCATAATCATTTTTTCAGTACTTTATTTTTTTATATTTTATTAGTGTATTATAGTTGTACATAATATTGAGATTTGTTGTAAAATATTCAGAATTACACACAATAGATTTTTTTCAATTTGACTCCCTAGAACTCCCCACCTCCCACTCCTTGGTCCTTTTTCTTGACTGATCTCCTTTTGATTTTCAAGCAATCCACCCTCACCTTTTATTTCATTTTCTTGCTTCCTTGCTTCAATATATGAAAGAAAACAAATGACCCTTACTTTGCTTAACATGATGGTCTCTAGTACCATTGATTTTCCTGCAAATGTCATATTTTTTTTCTTTATGGTTAAATAAAATTCCAGAGTGTATATACAGCACATTTTTCTTATTTTTTTCATCCATAGTTGGACATAAAGTCTGATTTAATAGTCTGAGTATTGTGAATTATACTGATATGTATGTATTTTAAACATGGATATGTATAGTAAAATAACATTCTTCAGAATAAATACTAATGGGAAGTATAGCTGAGTCATATAATCATTCCACAACTAGTATTCTTGAGGAACCTCCATACCAATTTCATAGTGGTTATTCAAATTTACAGTATCTCTAAAAATGTATAAGTGTCTCTTTTTCTCCACATCCTTTTCAGTATTTATCATTATATTTATCATTTATGAGTGCCATTCTGTCTGGAATAAAATGAAATAATGCTATACTTTTTATTTTCATTGTCCTTATTCTTAATTATGTTGTGTCAGGGGCCACTCTAGAAAGGAGCCATGCACACACCTTGAAGACCCGAGTAAAGATGTGCTGGATTGATATTGTACCTATTACAATGCAAGTGCACTTGCCTCTTTTTGGATAGAAAGGTACAGCTCTGGGAGTGGGTGTTACTCAACTGGAGTGGAGCTGCCTCTTTTTCCTTTATAGTACTTCTGACCTTTTTTGGATAAAATGTTTCATGGAATCTCCCCTTGTTTTTCCCCTGTATAAGAATAAACAATTTCAGTGGCTCATTTTTTTCCATGGACCCCTAAGATCACTGTGACATCTGCATATTTTGAAAAGATTATTCTACATTTTGTGCTTTTTTCACAATTTTCTTAAGTTATTGAAGTAGTCAGATTTTGTGTACTCAGAATAGCTTGTAAACTCAGTTCGATGATGATAATTTTGAACTTTTTGTTTGTTTACTTATTTACAAATATCTTTATTTATTTATTATGTGCTGCTAATAATGAAACCCAGTGCCTCACCTATGCTAGGTGTGCACTCTACCACTGAGCCACAATTCCAGCCCCTAACCATTTGTCTTTATTCTTATGAGAAGTGTTAGTTTAGTTAATTTGCTCATTTTTAATGGGTTACTTAATATTTTGTGTAAAGTTTATTGGGTCTTTAAATACTCTAGATATAGAGGCAAAAGATTAGCTAGCAAATATTTTTTTACCAATGCTGTGAGTTCTATCGTCACATTCCTAATTGTTTGCTTTCCTGTGCAGAAGCTTTTTAATTTTATGTAGTCTCATGTATTAAGCCTTGGCATTATTATTGAGCTTTAGGGGTCCTATTGAGAATGTTGTTGCCTCTGACTAAAAGATAGAGTGTCAGTGCTCTATTTTTTTTAGCTTTTGTGGCCACAAACTAAAGAAAACCTAAAGCCATCATATTTGCAAAGCTACAAAGAATTATTCTCTCTTAGAGCCTTTAGAGGTAGTATGGCCTTTACACTACTTTGACACTAGACTATTTTCACACACTCACACTTAAGAAATTGGACTTATAACACCACAAATTGCAAAAGAAATCTCTCTCTCTCTCTCTCTCTCTCTCTCTCTCTCTCTCTCTCTCTCTCTCAACAATATAAAACCAGACTTTCAAAAAGTATCTTTAGTTGTAGCTGAACAAATTATTTTATCTTATTCATTTTTATGTGATGCTGAGAATGAAATCAATGCTTTATACACACCAGTCAAACACTCTACTACAGAACCACAACTGAAACCTCACGAATCAGAATTTCTTGCAGCTTACATATTCTATATTATCAAATTTGACTTTTTGTGGGGAGATTATTGAAACAAAACTCAGTGGTGCTTAAAAACTGAACCACATTTCCAATCTATTTTATTATATATTTTATTTAGACACAGGGATTCACTGAATTTCTCAGAGCTTTGCTAAATTTCTGAGGCTGGCTTTTAACTTGTGATCCTCCTCCCTCAGTTTCCATGTTTCTGAGATTATATAAGTGCACCACTATACTTGGCTATGCCATCAAATTTAAATAATAAAAATGTGATGAACAGTAAGTGATAGCTGTCAAAGCAGTGAATGAACCTGCTGGAAAACATGACTGAAGCCTTGCTGAGTGTCCTGAGTGGCAGTTACAGAACCATCAGGCAGCTTCTGAATCCTGATTAATCTGTGAATGTATTGTGATTTTTTTCTCCAGGTAGTGACTGCCATATCTGAATGAAATTACAGAATGCTGAGTGGGCATATGACACAGAGCTATTCTACTAAATGAGAGAATTTCCCCACACATACACATTTAGGTGATTACAGGTAAATAATTCTGTGCTGAGTGATTATGTTGCATTCAGTGATATAGTAGGAAGATCACTTTAGTTGTTCCTCCTATACTCTTGACACTGCATCACAGTTCAAGAAAGGCAAGATGATTAGCCCCAACATACTAAGTCCATTCAGTGCCTCTAGCTAAACAAAAAAGCCATCTTGTAATCTAAATAAGATACACAAATGTTATAAATATTAGTTTCAAAACTTTCTTCCTCACCTGTATAGTCAAAACTCACACACTTAAAATTTGTTAGACATATTAATCAACAAATTGATATATCCCAACATTATCATCCAAATTCAACCAACTTCAATTCATTGGAAGTCTGGATGCCCCTCTTTCTTAGTATTGTCTTCACTCCCTCATTTTATATATCTTGCATTCTTACCTTCACTCTCTAGTTTTTTTTTTTTACTTTTTTCATTTTGTTTTTTGTTTTTGTTGTCCTCCATGCCAGATTTCTCATTTTGTATATCAGTGGTGATGGGACTGACTTAGACAACAGGAGGACACCTCATTCTGGTGAGAATGAGAACTACTCAAAAGATGCCTGTCTGCCCATGTGGCAGAGTTTCCCAAGGTGAGCAGGCTTCAGAAAAAGGCTTCCTACTTTTATTTTTTCATATTTGAATGCAGGGTTTTTTTGGCCCTACATAATCAAAGTAGAACAAATTAAGTATAAAGGTTCCACATATTCCATTTTATTTCTTTATTTCTATACAGATATAGAGGCAAGTCTTGAAAATAGAAGAGTATGAAACTCTCCGGAAAAGTGGGAAAGGAAGTTTCCTACTGTAATGAAATGTAAATATAAAGATACTACACAGATAGTGGCCATTAAGATGTTCTATGGGGGTTTGTGGTGCTGGGGCTATAGCTCAGTGGCAGACCACTTGCCTATCATGTGTGAAGAACTGGGCACAGTCTTTATAATCGCATAAAAATAAACCACAAAAAAGCATTCTGTCTACACAAAACTATAGTCAATCAATCAATCAAGCAATTAACCAGGTTTTGTATGAGAAACCAGAAACAATTTGTAAATAAAATAAGTAAATTTGCTTCTTTTGACTTTATTTCTGTGAAATTTAAATAATAATAATAATAATAATAATAATAATAGGCAATAATAAATATAACCTGGACATGGTAGTTCAAGCCTATAATTCCAATGACTGAGGAGACATAGGAAGGAGTACAGCAAATATCAAAGTAAACATCAGCAAATTAGCAAGGACCTAATCTATTTACTGATACCCTTGCCAACTTAGTGAGTCCCTCTGTCAAATTAAAAAAATATATATAGATAGTGCTGGAGATGTGTATTACTGATTTAACACGCCTGGGTTCATTCTCTAATACCAATAAATAAATAAATAAATAAATAAGCAGAAAAAGAAAAAAATTCATAAATCTTTATTCTTCAAGTACTTTTCCTAATTAGATCATTTGACTTTTTTTTATCTCAAGGTTTATGTGCAAGGGATATGTGTGTGTGTGTGTGTGTGTGTGTGTGTATGTATGTACTAGAGATTGTACCCTGGGGCACTTAACCACCAAGCCACATCCCCAGAACTTCTAATTTTAAAAAGATATTTCAATTTTTATTATTTTTTATTTTTTAGACAGTCTTACTGTTGCTTAAAGCCTAGAAACATTGCTGATTCTGGTGTCAAATATAAAGTCCTTTTTCTTCAGTCTCCTGAGCCTCTAGAATTACAGATGTGAACCACCATTTCTACTGTTACTAGTGCATTTCTACAGGATATCTGCTGCAGGTTATTTACTCATCTGCCTTGGCAGTGACAATATTTTCTGGCAATTATTCAAACATTATATACTTAGTTTATTTCTATTCCTATTTTATTAAGAGCTTTTTAAACTCTTTAGATATGCACAACATATTTCAGGTATTTTGGCATATTATATATTCATTCAGTATAACTTATCTTAATTAACATCATTTTTCTGATTGTATTAGATGTGGTGATTCACTGTGCTATGTTAACACATGAACATAGAAATGTAATGTCTAATTCATTTAACTGTGTCATATTCCTATCTATCCATCTATTCCTTTCATTGCCCTTTGTCTTATCCAATAAACTTCTATTCTTCCCCTCCCTTTTTATTGTCTGTTAGAATTGGCATATCAGAGAGAATATTCAAACTCTGTTTTGGGGAATTGGCTTATTTCTCTTAGCATTATAGTTTCCAGATCCATACATTTACTGGCAAAGTCATTCTTTTTTTACAGCTTAGTAATATTTCATTGTCTATCACATACCATATTTTCTTTATTTATTTATCTGTTGAGGGAACCTAGGTTGATTCCATAGTATATATACTGTGAATTGAACTACTATAAATATTGATGTGGCTGTATAACTAACAGTATGCTGATTTTAAGTCCACTGGATTTATGTTGAAGAGTGAGATAAGTGGGTCAAATTAGGCTTCCATTCCAAATTGTTTGAATAATCTCCATCTGGCTTTCCATAGGGATTTCACCAATTTGCAGTCCCACCAGCAATGTTTGATTTTTATTTTTCCTTCACATCCTCACTCACATTGATTTTTTCTTTTTATTTGTATTCTTTTTTAAAAAAAATTATTTAGTTTTTACTTGTGGTTGGACACAATATCTTTATTTTATTTACTTATTTTTTATATGTTGCTGAGGATAAAACCCAGTGCTAGGCAAGTGCTCTACTCCTGAGCCACACCCCAGCCCTTTTTTATTTGTATACTTGATAATTACTGTTCTAATTGAAGTGGATTGGATAATTAGTGTAGTTTTAATTTGCATTCTCTAATGGCTAAAGATAATAATATTAATAATATATATACATATATTATATATATGGAGAGAGAGAGAGCTAATAGAAACTACTAAATAAAATAAAATTATTCACAATTTTATTAGTTGTATACACATTTCCTTCCCTTAACCTTAACAGGCCTAAGGATGCATCTGCTTGGAGAAGCTAGCATTTTCTTTCTTGAAGTTTCAGTGGACATTTTTTTTCTTTTGGTGATGAAATCTAGGTACACTTAGCCACTGAGCCATATCCCCAGTCCTTTTTTATATTATATTACAGACATGGTTTCACTGAGTTGCTTAGGTCTTTTCTAAGTTTCTGAGGTTGACATTGAACACATAATACTTCGGCCTGAGCCCCCAGAACCACTGGGATTACTGGTTTGTGCCACCATGTCCAGCCAATGAACATTTTTTTAAATTTCCTTCTCTTTTTATTGATTTTATTGATATTTATTGATTTTATTTATTGATACTCTTCTGATTGAAGTGGATTGGATTCTTAGTGTAGTTTTAATTTGCATTCTATAAATGCTAAATATAATAATAATAAATAATATATATTTATATATACTAATATACACTATATAATATATATTATAATATATGCTAATTATAATATATAATATATAATAACAATTATATATAATATATAATACATTTTATATATATATATAGATATAGATATAGATAGAGAGAGAGAGAGAGAGAGAGAGAGAGAGAGAGAGAGAGAGACCCTGTAATACATCTTCTTCTTTAAAGTGTTTTGGCAGTAACTTGAAGAAGTTTAAGAGTAATTTCAAGTAACCCTGTATCCTTGCTATGCATTTTATTGCCCATTATAAACTATTTCCTAACAGTACTTACTGTACTCAGTGATACAGTCTCCTCATAATTTTCCAGGTTCACATTATTGTTCCACTAGGGCGAGGAACAACCTGTGTCTCCATTTTCCAGATGAGTCCAATTATCATATTTGTCAGAACAAGAGAGACATATTCCATTTAACACATTTGGTCATAAATGACCCTGGAAAGTGTGGAGCTGTAAAGCTTGTAGCTGCCCTGCAAGCATTTCTGTTGTTTTTTCACAATGCATAATTCATCTTCTTTCAATCCTGATAACAAGTTCTCCAGAATACCTCTTTAAAGATGCCTTGAAGATCTCCAATCACCACATTTTAAAAACTTTATGTTATTTTAGAATCTGCTTTCTCCCATTCTCTGGCACTCTCACATCCAGCACTCTCACCATTACATGAAGAATTCTTTCAATGTCCAATGTATACTATTGGACTTTAGTAAAAAAGAAAAAAGAAAAAAAATATATATATATGGAATTGTAAAATCCTAGGCCCTTTTAGGTAAGTGAAATCTACTTGGATGTTTTTTTTCAACAAAATTACTGCATGGGATAAAGGCAAAAAAATTCTTCTTTCAAGGAACACACTCATAACCATGAATTTCAAGTTTTTCTTTCTACTCCGGAAGCTTTAGTGGGTTGTCATCTATTCACATTGTATAGTCTAGAGTGGGCTTATTCATTGGCTTTAGCTACTCTAGCTTTATTACTCATGGAAGTAACTTTCTATTTGAATAATAAAAACTTTTGGCAATTAAAATATTATTTTAATTTAGAATTTTTATATTTTCAAAAAAAAAAAAAGAATCAAAAGGTGAATTTATTTTTGAACTGAGGAAAATGCCAATCATTGAACCAATGGGTTCTGTAGAATAAAAAGGGATTATTCGCCAGTCACGGAGCGGTGGGAACCCCTAGTCAAACCCTCCTTTCTGAGCATATGGTTGAGGGCCATTTGTAGGATAAGAAAGCCAATAGCCTGAGGCATGGGAACAAACTGGAGTAGGAAAAGTGAAATAACTGGGGATTGCATCTGCTGCATCAAACTCAGATTTTTATATGTCAAACATTCAGATAATGGTGGGCTCAGCATGCACTAAGGGTGGAACTTTGACACGCTAGTGTCAGAAGGGTACTATCAGACAGTTGTGAAGGTCCAGTGAAGGGTCAAAAGATGATGTTTCCTCCACATTCCTTGGAAACATAAAGAGTGGCCAGTACTATTGTGATCCTATCGTTAGATGTTTCAGAAAACTATTGGAGTACACTGCTCAGCTGGATGACTTCCAAAATTTGAGCCATAAGCAAGTAACAAAGAGTAGAAGAAATTACAGAATTTTTCCAGGCTTGCCCTGTTGTACATGGAGGCTTCTTTCTGTGTAGGACTTCTCTATATGCAAATGTAACTTCACAATTTTTTTATTTCTGTTGTACATCAGTTTAATTTTCAGCTCAGCCCAACACCTTGTTGGACTTTTAGTGATGTTAACCTCAAATAGGTTTCTCCCAAATTGCCTCTTTCCTCTCCTGTTCTCTGTTTTCTGGAAAGCATCTCTAGTTCCAGCCTACAGTAAGGAGAATTTGTATTTGACTCACTTTTTACAGGGTGGGTATCCATGTACATGATGTCATACCATCACAGCAACTAGAATATTTTGGGGAGAGTATTTTGAGGCTGCACAAGTATTCAATTTCTCCTTGAAGTTTTCAGACCAAGTTTGGTTTTTAATAGCTTATTCCTGATTATAATATTCTGATGAAGACTATTTCTCTTATTCCTTCTTTGTTTATTAATTATAATTATTTTATATGAGGAAGACTTAATTATCCAATCATAAGTTTATGTTATTGTAGATGAAAAGATATTTCATTAATTGGGCTATAATCAAATGCAATCATGATTTATTTCATTAATTCAGCGAATAATGTTTGGTCATTGAGAATTCTTTCATTTGTCTCCCATATAATTTTAATACACCCAACCCCTGTTTTAATTTCCCTGTTTTTTCATGTCTACATGTCCTAGGCTCAACTTTTATTCTCTCTGCCTTGTTTCTAGAATGCAGCACTTCTACTAGAAAGTGTTACTTAGAAACTTAAGTCTGGCTGGGTACAAGGTATTCTCATTGCTTCTACCCAAAGCTCTCTCAAAGAGAAAACCAGAAAACATGTATATAAACTCACCAGGTTTACTTCTCCAAATCATAATAACAGAGAATAATAATTCCTCAATTACTTTCCAGATTTAAGTCAATTTATAAATCCTGAACCCCTTAAATGAAAGGGAGATGATGTCCCATTAAAGAAGGACACTGGTACACTATCAAAAATCTTTCTTTTAATCTTTCTCCCATCTTTCCCCAAAAGAACCTAGGGCCTTTTAGCAGAGTAACTACATTGGGGAAAAGGCATTGATCAGATTTTTCAGTGGCCACTAGACATAGGTTCTGAATTGACCTTGATTTCAGGAGAACAAGAATGTCATTCTTACCCTCCAAATGTATGGAAGTCAGGAGATCAATGGAGTTTTATGCAAGGTCTGACTTACAGTTTTTTCAGTGGGTTCCTAAACTTATCCTGTGGTTGTTTTCTGAGTCCAGGAATGTATAATCAAGACAGATACACTTAACACTTGTCAAAACTCTCATCCTCATTCTCTGACCTATGGAGTGAGGGTTATTATTGTCAAAATGAATAAATGGAAGTATCTTTTGTTGTCTATAAATTGGAAAATACTGAATCTAAAGCAATGCCACATCCCTGGAGCAATTGCAAAGATTAATGCCACAATCAAGAACTTTAAAGATGAAGAAATATTGATTTCTACAAAATTCCCATTTAACTCTCCTATCTGGATTGTGCAGAAGACAGATGGGTCTTGGAGAATGACAGTTGATAATTGTAAGCTTAATCAGGTTGTGACTTTAATTGCAGCTGCTGTACAAGATGTTTGAGTACATTAATACATTTCCTGGCACCTGGTATGTGGCTATTGATTTGGCTTTTTCCCCCTCCATCTTAGTATAAAACAACCAAAAGAATAAATTTGCTTTAAACTGGCAAGGCCAGCAATATATTTTCACTGTCTGTTCTCAGAGGTATGTCAACACTGTAGCATTGTGTCATGTCTTAGCTCATAGAGACCTTGATCATTTTTCTCTTCCACAAGGTATTACATTGATCCATTATATCAATAACATTATGTTGGTTGGACCAACTGAGTAGGAGATAGCAAGCACTTAGAACTTGCCAGTGAAGCATTTGTGTATCAGAGGATGAGAAATAAATACCATAAAAATTCAAGGGCCTTTCAACTTCAGTAAAATTTCTAGCAGTCCACTGTTGTGGGGCCTTCTGAGATATTTCTTCCAGAGTAAAGAATTAGTTGTTGCATCTCTCTCTTCCTAAAAATTAGAGAGAAACTCAATGCCTGATGGGTCTATTTGAAATTTTGAGACAGCACATTACTCCCTTGGGTGTGTTACTTCAGCTGATCTATGGAGTGACTAGGAAAGCTTATTCTTTTGAGTGGTGTTTAAACCATGAGAAGGCATTGCCACAGGTCCAGGCTGCTGTGCAGGCTGCTCTGCATTCAGGTGATATGATCCAGCAGAGTCAATGGTTTTTAAAGTGTCAGTGGCAGAGAGAGAGACTGTCTGGAGCCTTTGGCAGGCTGCAATTGGTGAATTACAGATAGGGCTATTGAGTTTTTGAAGCAAGGCCCTGCCATAATCTGTAGACAAATTCTCTTTCTTAGAAAAATAGCCCTTGGCTTGCTACTAGACCTTAGTGTAAACTGAATGCTTGTCCATGGGCCACCAGGACACTATTCAACCTGAGCTGCCCATTATAAACTGAGTATTATCTGACCCCCAAAGCCATTTAGTTGTGCATGTGCATTATCACTCTATCATTGAGTGGAGGTGGTATATACATGATCAGGAATGGGTGGGATCTAAAGGAACAAGAGGGTTGCATAAAGATGTGGTCAAATTGCCCGTGGCTCCTACTCTTGCTGCAGTACCTTCTGTTTCTCAGTATGAACCTATGACTTAATGGAGTGTACCTTATTATCAGTTAACAGAGAAAGAGAATATTAGGGCTTGATTCAAAGATGGTTCCACATATTAAACAGGTACCACCTGGAAGTGGATAGATAAGGCTCTTTTGGCCCTTTCTGGAATGACCATGAAGGACAGTGTTAAAGTAAAATCTTCACAAGGGGCAAAACTTCAAGCAGTGCATCTGGTTGTGCATTTCTGAGAAAGAAAATTGGTCAGAAGTGTGACTATACACCTATCCTTGGGTTAAGGTTATGGGCTGGGTAGCTGATCAGGGAACTGGGAAGAACATAATTTGAGAATTGGCAAAAAGGACACTTGGGGAAGAGGTAAGTTTATAGACTACTCTGAATTGGCAAAGGATGTGAAGATACTTGTGTTTCGTGAAAATACCCACCAAAATTTGACCTCAGCAGAGAAGGATTTTAATAATCTGGTAGATGGGATAACCAAATTTATGTATAGCAGTCCACCTCTTTTCTCAGCCACCCCTGTCATTGCCAAATGGGTTCGTGAAAAAAGTAGTCATGTGTCAATGATGGTGGTTATGCATGGGCACAGTAGCATGGAATTCTACTCACCAAGGCTGATTTGGATACTGCCACTTCTGAGTGCCCAAGTTTCCAGCATTAGAGACCAACACTAAGCCCCTGATATGGCATCATTCCCCAAGGAAAACTGACAGCAACTTTTGGCAGGCTGACTATTGGACCACTCCCATGATGAAAGGGGGAGCAATTTGTCTTTTTTGGAACAGACCATTATTCTGGGTATGGATTTGTCTTCCCTGCACATTGTGTTTCAGCCAAAACCACCATCTGTGGATGTATAGAATGCCTTATTCATTATCATGATATTCCAAACAACATTGCTTTAGACCAAAGAACTAACTTTATGGCCAAAAAAAATGAGGTAGTGAACTCATGATTAAGAAATTCACTGGTCTTACCAAATTCCCCACCACCAAGAAGCAGGTGGCTTGAGAGAACAATTTAGTAGACTGTTGAAGATGCAGTTACAGCACCAGCTAGGTGGTAGTACATTGCAGGGCTGGGGTAAGGTTCTTCAGAAGGCTTTTTATGGTCTCTGAATCAGCATCCACTATATGATCCTGTCTCTTCTATTGCTGGAATTTACATGTCTAGAAATCAAGGTGTGGAGACAGGAATGGTACCCCTAATCATTACTCCTAGTAACACAGTAGGAAAGTTTTTGCTTTCTGTTACAGCAACCTTATGCTCTACAGCCCTGGAGGTCTTAGTTCCAGAAAAATGAATTTTTCTGCCTGAAGTAAAGCAATGATTTCATTAAACTGTAAGTTATCACTTCCTCCTGGCCACTTTGGGCTCCTCATGTCTCTGAGTCAATTGGCAAAGAAGGAAGTTAAGGTGTGACTGATCCAGCTTCCAATGGGGAATTGGACAGTTTTACTCCAAAATGGATGTAAGAAAGCATTCTCCAAAATTGCAGTAGATCCCTTAGTGCATCTTTTGATATTACATGGTTCTATTATTAAGGTTAACAGGAAACTACAAAAATACAATTTTGGATTTTTTGAGATAGTTTGTTTTTTAATTTTTTTAATACAGTTTTTATGTCTACCCATCTATCAACATGGTCCAGTGTTTTCCTTTTAAGTGATTAACTACTTTGTGACCTTCTTAAGAGCCCTGTATTGGGTGAATATTCAAATAATAATATTTTAATTCATTGTGTGACATATGCTTATCCCAAAAAAGGCCTCACTTAAAACATTGCCATTAACTCTATCTGCTATAATAATTTCTGAGCCAGACCTTGTTCCGTTCAATCTTATCAGAACAAAACTTTTTACAGTTGTTATCTGTTGTTGCTCAAATTCAAACATATACTAATAATAAAATTCTAGAACAGGTCAAAAAATCTGTTTTTAAGTTTAGTTAACTTACTATATCATTAAATGAGGGATAAAGGAGAAAAAAATAATATTGGACAAATAGGAAAGAAAAAAGAAAAACAAAAAAAAAGAAGAGAGAGGGAGAGAGAGAGAAGTAGAAGCTGTAAAAGATTAATTTCCACAAAGGTTAAAAAAAAAGTCAAAAAGATGAATGGGTGTTATTTAAGTTTGTATAAGATAGTGCCAGAGGGTGAGTAGGAGGTAACAGAAGCAAGTAAAAACTAAAACTAGGAAAACAAAGGCAAGAAGATTGATTCCAGTTAATGCTTTAAACTATTAGATAAAATAAAATAAAATTGATTGAAGATACAAAGTTGGCAACTGGTTTTAAAATTATTAGTCAAGGGAATGAATAATTTGAATGATCAAAGTTGATGTTAGAGTTGTTTATATTATAACATATTTAGGTTAAGAAAATTCTTCTTGACTCTTTAGATTTTATTGGAGTTTGGATATTTAGTCAATATTCTTCAACCTTAGGACATAGGTTTCTTCTGACTTGCTGGGTGAGAGAGACCAATTTTCTAGTTTTCTTGATTATTCTAACAATAGCTTCTGCTTTTTTTCCAATTAAGGGTCTTCTGCTGACTGCCCAGATGGTGCAGTGGTTGTATTGTGCAGAGTAATTTTAGATGTAGGTTCTAGGATGGACCTGTGATTTCTGTCAGTGTGTAACTATTCCTCTCTGTTGGATCATTTTCATAGTAATAAATGTCCTAGTACTTGTCTATGGGCACAGAAATTCTGTGGATTTTGTTAGGGCAGTGAAGGGTCTCCAGTAGTTTAATTGGACTCCAGTTTCTACTACCTCAGGTTGTGAATGGCATCTGTTGATTCCCCCATACAAAGCCCCCTCAGTTATCCAAAAAATTCTCTGTCATTTTCCAGTTAGAATCATAATTCAGGGTGTGCAACTCTTGTGGCTGGTGTCAAGTGTCTTTTTTCTGAATAGTTTCAGGCAATTTTCTACTGGTCTCTATGCTGCTGGATATGGAGGTAGCTTCCCTCTGATTGTTTTTGGGATCTCCACTCAGCAATCTGGATCCCAGGGACTCTCCCTAGTCTTCCCTCCTGTGTTGTGTCCCTCACGTTAATTTCAGTGTCCAGGAGTATATTGAACCCTCCTTTCTTTATTTGGGGCAAGAGGTGATCTTTTGTTGCCTCTGTCTGAGACAAGTGAGCTAGAAAAAACTATCCTTATCTGTGTCACAGAAGCTGAGCAGAGGTTGCTGTACTTCCCAGGGCACGTGAACTTGAGCTCACTTTATTCCCCTTATTGATGGTGAAGAGAAAGGGGAAGAACAGTTTCAGCAATTTAGGGCTAATAGAAGTTCTTTCTGGCCCTAATTTTAAGGGTTTCACTGTATGGGGCTTCCCTCTGGCTTAATTTGCAGCTGTCTGGGTGTGAGAAGACACCATGCTAATTTAAGATGTTGACAGGGCAGCTCAAGGTTCAGATATAGGGATTTAGTATAAAAAGAGAGAAATATACATTTTTAAAGGAAACACCCTCAGGTCATTAAAATGTAGAATTAAGCCATTGAGATGTAGAAAATGTAGTTGCAAGCCTTGGCCTTGCTTGAAGGAAAATCACATTGAAGAAAAACTGGCCTGAAATTTGAAGCTCCACCTTGAATCTACCTCCAGTCCAGCTGCTGATATAGCCTGAAAGGGTAAAGTTTCTAAGCTGCAAAGCCTGAGTTAAAATGTAAATGACCAGGCAACCTGAGTTGTGTTCTCCCTTTTCTCCACAAACTACTTGGACCCTTCTCTAGAGACATCTCTTCTCTCGTGGCAGTTCCAAAAAGGTCATCATGGACCCCAGCTTAGCTTTCTGCTCAAAAATATTTGTTAAGCTCTTTATGTTATCTTTTAATTTTTTAGTCTAAATTGTTATATATGACAGCAGAAATTATTACAGCTCATATTACAGACCTAGAACTTATTTTTGCATATCTCTGGTTGTACATAAAGTATTTTGTTCATAGTTAAAGCTTCATCCCAGGGTTTCATTAACTGACTTCCAGACCACTCATGTATAATCGAATCAAGTCTTTATTGAAGCACACCGGTGGTGGCTGACCAGAACATAAAGCTGTTTCCTAGATCAGCCCCAAAGAATTGCAATGACACTCATATTATAAGACTGAAAACCGCAAAAACGATGTTCAGGGGGTCTAGCCATTGCATGCAAGCCAGGTTACAGAAGCCAGAGGATGCAGTCAAGCAGAGGGAAGCTTAACCAATCACAGTTAGCCCAGTCACCCCAGTTACAGAAACAGAGCCCCGTTACCCTAGTTACAGAAACAATACCCCATTAGGTAGTTTTGTGTTCTTAAAGGTTTCTGTAGCAAATGGAAAAGAACATCTTGCCCCAATCATGACTCTTCTACTTGGCATGGTTGTTTTACAGGATGAAGTCATAAAACAAATGGAGTCACATTTGCTCCTACTATCACAGCACAAAGACCAAAATAGAAGAATCACTCCTGATACTTCTATGGCACAGTTGGGTAACTATTGTTGAGAATAACCTAAAATATGTTTAAAAATATAATTTTCACCTGGCTGGTGGAATATGCCTGTAATTCCATGAATTCAAAGACTGAAGCAGGAAGATGTTGAGTTCAAAATCAGCCTCAGTAACCCTGTCTCTAAGTACAATAACAAAGAGGGCTGGAGTTGTGACTCAGTGGCTAAGTATAACTGAGTTCTAACCCCAGCACCAATAAATAAATAAACAAACAAATAAATAAATAAATTTGCAATACATAAAGATAATTAACATTTAAAGAGATGAAAATACTTATTACTATAATTACTACTGCTTATATATGTACTGAATTATCATACTGTACCCCATAAAATGAATATATAAAATATATATTAAAGATCTTCTAGTAACTTTATAAACAACTGTGAAAAACTTCTCTAAATTAAATAGAATTTTATCTGTCATAATTCTAAAAATATCAACATATAATTTGTATACTTTCTGAAAATTTTAAAGCATTTCAGTGGATTGGGTTCAAATCTTTTTTCTTTTGCCCACAAATTACACCCAGTGGTGAATAAGCATTGAGCAACACCCCCAATCCTTTATTGATTGATTGATTGATACAGGGTCTCAGTAAGTTGCTTAGGCTTTTCCTAGGTTGTTAGAGAATGGGCTCAAACTTTTGATTCTCCTGCCACAATCTCCCAAGTAGCTGAGATTACAGGTGTGTGCCACATTGCAATGTATTCAAAGAAATAGGAGGACTGCTTGCTATGGATTCAATTAAACCTCAGTCTACACTTCTCACTCTTTCAAGGTTATATTGCCTTATATATCAAGAGTTTCTTTATTTTCTGGGTTTATGTTTCATAAGAGATCAAAATGTAAAATTCAAATGATAGAGAAATATATAAAAAATGTGTGGCCTTAATAATTCATGCCATAAAAATTATGGATTTGTAGTATTATTTTAATAAGAAAAAATATTAAATTTGCATTTATAAATAGAAGTCTGTATTTTCTATCACTGAAAATATCAAAAGATGTACTATGGGAAATGCTGAAATATTATATATATATATATATATATATATATATATATATATATATATATATATATATATATATATATATCTTACATTCTACTGACTCATAATATTGTTCCTTTTGTGTGGTAATTTTGGATTTAAAATTATGATGTAATAAACAACTGAAAATTGAGAACTGGTTCAGGTAATTTGTAGAAAAGTTGCACATGTATATCTTCTAAATAATGAAATAATCAAAATACACAATAATAATTCCTCAATTAATGATCATGTTCAATTAGTTGAAATGGTGGGATGCTGTGCCACAAGAGTTACAGTGAATGACAAGTATAAAAGAGAAGAAGACATGAAAAGACCCTTCACAAATAAGCTCTAGAAAGAGCATGAAAACATCTGGAAAGATGCTAAACAGCACCTGTCAAATGGGAAATGAATTTAAAATTAATAGTTGATTTCTCTAGCCACTAATAAATGACACACACACAAAATCCAATAGTAACAAATACCGATTGGTTGTGGAGCACAGGAATTCTTTTTGATTGTTGCTTTGATGCCAATACAGTCTTCTGGGAAAGAAGTACTGTAGTTTTTATCCTTAATATAGTTACCATATTATGCAGTGATCACACTTCCACATTTTATCCTCATTATTTGTAAACTGATGCTTACAGAAATGATGTATATGCTACCAAACCTTTATCCTTCTCCCTGATGCCAATTTAATAAGGAGGACATGGTTTTGAGAAAAAGGCAAAGCAGGTATATTATTGCTTTTCTAGAAAGGAGGAGCACAGGGGACTCAAGTTCCAGAGGCTTTGATTCTGTTCATCTGAGGGAATATAATCTTGTGTGTGTGTGTGTGTGTGTGTGTGTGTGTGTGTGTGTGTGTGTGAAGTAGGGATTGAACTCAGAGGCATTAAACCACTGAACAACATTCCCAGTTTTATTTTAAATTTTTATTGAGATAGAGAATCTCACTGAATTGTTTAGCACCTTGCTTTTGCTGAAGCTGGCTTTGAACTCAATCCTTCTGCCTCATCTTTCTGAGGCACTGGAATTACAGGCATGAGCCATCATTCCTGGCAGAACAAAGAATATTTTCAAAATAAGCTAGTCAAAGACTGCCTGCCATGTACTCCCTGTAAAGAAAAGTAACTGTTCACTTGTTAATTTGGGAGATATCTATTCCTTAGGTCTCCTGGGACCATCTTTGAAGTCAGAATTTTTTGGTTCCTCTGGTGGATGTGTTCTCAAAGCTGTCTGATTCATGGATGGCATGGATGGAAAAAGGCAATCTAGTTCCTAGTTATGGAACAGGAGAGGAGAGAGAGAGAGAGAGAGAGAGAGAGAGAGAGAGAGAGAGAGAGAGAGAGAGAGATGTCCCCTTTTTTTCTTTTTAAAAAGTCTCAGTGGCAGAGTGTCAAGTGTTATATTCAAAGCAGGGGGCAAGCCAATTTCACATATGCAAATATTCAGAGCAGATTTATTCAATAACAATTTGAATTGAAGGAAATATAGCAAATTAATGCTAAATATAGCATTAATATATGGAATATATGGAAATATAGCAAATATGCTAAAAATTCTTTAGCAAATTAATGGAGAAGTATATTTATTTAAAAAAATTCACTCAACAAGAAAAGAGTAGCCTATTAAATAGCTCAACAACCAAAATAAAACTTAAAGGCATTTTCTAAGTAAAAGAATCCAGTGTAGTAGAATGAGACAAGGTCAGACACCAGAAGAGTATCAGAGAGTAGATTTATTTGGCTGCAGCCAGATTCAGAGAGAAAACTTTTCACTTTACTCAATCAATTGGCCTAAAAGCCATTTTCAGGATGTTTTACTACTTTTAACCCAGTGTATAGGGAGAGGTACTCAGAGGTTCAATATCTGCCGAAGTTCCCATCACAACAGAACGTTTTCACTGTTCTGGGTAAATTAACACCATAAAAATACTTTTTTTATTCTCAAGGATCAGCACCTGAGAAAGAGCTTCTTTTACCCCCCTTCCCTCCCCCAACCTTTTGAACCATTACAATGGAGCCCAATTAGTCTTTGAAATGTAAATATCCCTGTGAATATCTCTGGCCCAAAGACAAAGACTTTGTTACAATAGAAACACATTTTTTCAAATACACTTCCCACTTGAAAAAATTTCACAAACTATATTATATCATTGCAATAATAGATTGCTCAAAAATCTTGTGAAAAACTAGTGAAGAAGTGTTCAGCATCTGATACATTGATCTCTTTCAGGCTCATGGCAAAGTAAGATAAAGAAACAGGAAATAGGAAGCTTAACTACATTGAACTCTTTTGTATTTTCTTTTGCTCATAGTTATAAGACAATTATGGTGAAGATTTGTAGAGAAGCTTAATCAGGATTTTCTGTGTAGAAGGGGATCTCATTAGAATAGGATGCAAAGGGTACTTCTTTTATTTAATTAATATGACATTTCTTAGAAAGAGACAACAAGGAGTAAACTAAGGATACTGATTTTCACTGTTGGACAAAAGTACATCCTCTGATAAAAAGTGGATTTTTTTTGTCTTCCTGCATCACAGTTCCTGATATTTCTTTCAATGAAATTCTATTAGAGAAATACTGATGCTTTTCTTTTTTTTGTCTATTAATATGTGCATGCTCATATCAAAACTACTCAGGAATCTGCAGGAGTACTGCAAGTCTGTGGGAACTTTGGGTAACTTAGTGAGACTTTGTGAAAAAAATTGACAGGATATGTATCTCATTGGTGGACCACCTTAAGGTTAACTTCCCTATACCAAAACTACTACAACAACAACATGAACAACAGAAATCCAATAAATAACATGAAAGAATACTTTATGAACATTCATTATGTTAAAAATAGAAGTGTTGGGCACCATGTGAAACAATTGGAAGTCACCCACACTTCTGCTAAATATATAAAATGGTATAGTAGGTATACAAATAAATGATGATTGCTAAAATTTTAAACATAGAATTGCCCCATGACCTACCTAGCTAGATTTCCAAATGAACTGAAAACAGATATTCAAACACTTGAACATGAATATCAATGACATCACCATGTCCACTAGGAAATATATGAAATCTAAATTTCCATCAAGAATGATAAACAAATGAGTCTATGTATTTATATTATCCATGTCTGAGTAAGCACATGTACATATAGATATATTGATATAAATATATACATATATCTATATGTGTATATTGATATACATATAGATATACTGATATATATATATATTTAAATATTACTCTGCCATAAAAATGAAGTACTGATACAGGTGACCATGTAGACAAATCTCAAAAATATTTAGAAAAGTAAACAAAATCAAACATAAATTTTCACCTGTGCTATTACTACATCTATATAAAATATCCAAAATTGGAAATCATAGAGTTAGAGAGAGTTGGTTTCCAGGGCTTGAAAGGTATGTAAGTGAGTGGTTGATTAACAGATTACATGGTATATTTTCAGTGGTTAAAATGCTTAAAACAAGGTAATTGTGGTAATTATACCACAACATTGTAAATGTCACTAAAATTATTTTCTGATAGGCACTTTTATGAGAATTCAACCTCAATAACACCAATCAGAAAAAAAAAAAACTTGAAAACCCTGAAGTCTATACAATTATAGGTAGAGGTGGCAGAAATGAATTATGGAATTGGACAGAACTTTCTTATCTTTGTATTTGAACATATGACCACAGTAACTGCATCAAGTAGAACCACAAAAATAGAATCCTATATAGAATGAGTTATACTTCATGTATTTATAATATGCCAAAATATAATCTATCATCATGCATATCTTAAAAAACCAAATAAAATAAAATAAAAAGAAAGAAACTATGGACTTATAGTCTCTCACATGTACTCTGAATCACCAAACTAAAGCATGGATGGTAACACTGAATACCAGAAATCAAAAGCCTTCTCTGGGTCAGGCAGTATTCTTGATTCATTATTTACTTTGTCCTTATCTTTGCACTGTCTTGAGTCCTGATTGGAAGATCTCTTATCTTACAGATGAGGACTGTAAGTTTGAGGGATGACTGATTGTTCAAAGGTCAATATCTAGGCAGACTAAGGCTCTGAAAATTAATTTGTGTGATTTCCAATCTACTGTATCATCTATCACAGTATAACATCAGTGTTTTGTTGTTTTGTTTTGTTTTGGTTTGGTTTGTTTGTTTGTTTTTTCCTGGTAGGAAGAGGAAGCAAGAGGTAGAAATTATAATAGGGTACCAAGAACAATCTGCATAAACTATCAATGTTAAAAACTTGATTGTGGTCACTGTCACACTGGTAAAAAGGTATATCCAACATGACAAATAATGACTTATATATGTATAGTTTATTGTATTTTAGTATTATCCTAATAAAATTGTTTTAAATTTGAATGAAAGAGATAAATGTTCCTCAAAAAAAAGTATATATTTGGAAAGCATAGAAAAAGATGCTGAATATTATATGTGATTAAGGAATTACAAATTAAACACACCTATAAAAATTTACACAATTTCCAACCTAACAATATGAAGAGCTGGAAAAGATGGGGAACAAGAAGAACTCTCATACATTGCTGTTGGGATAACAAAATTGGATAGTCACTCTGGAAGAAAGTTTGATGTACACTTAATATGGCCCACTAATTTTATTTCTCAGTGTTAATTCAATAGAATTGAAAGTTATTTCCACACAGAACCCATATACAAATGTCCACATCTTCTTTATTCATGATTGCCAAGAACAGGAAACAGCTAAGGGATAATTCAGTAGCTATTTACCGGTTATTAATGTAAAACTATGATATATCTATTCAGTAGAGGGTTATTCAAAAATTTAAAAATATCAAATTTACTCTCAAAAATGAAAAAATATGGAGGCATCATAAACATATACTGCCAGAAATAATATATTGTCTGAAATGTCATATTTGTAAAATTCCAAATTTATGACATTCTGAAAAAGTCAAAACATTAAAAATGTTAAACATTGCCAAGAAATCAGAAGGAGTAGGATATGTTAAAGAGCTGAAAAACAGGGACTTCTGGCATGGTGAATCCACTATGCAAGATGCCATCATGGTAATTGACATTATTCTTTGTCAATGCTTAAAAAACTCTAAAATTGGTGTTTTAATAAATAATTAAACTATTTATTGATATCAATAATTATTTAATACCATAACTATTGGCAAAACATTTTGATTTTGTGCTTACATAAAATGTTTCTCAGTAATACATGAAGAAAAAAATAGTAGAAACTCTGAATAAGGGAAAGCATATAGGATCATGGTACTATGTGCTTTATTTCCTTGTAAATTTACAAATCTCCTCAAAATGAAGTCTGTTAATTAAAACAATCAAAGAAGGCTTGGTGGTTTTCCTAGCCTCATACATGCCCGGCCTAGGACTGGCCCTCAAGAATAAAATTGTTACTGAGAATAAATAATTTCCAACAACCTTGTTTTTCTTTCTTTTCTTTCTTTTTTTGTATATTTTTTGTGTGAAGTGTTGCTGGTGTTTTCCTACAAAAAAGTCAAGAAAATCCATTTTCACAATTTTAATTTTTACCATTTTCATACTTTCTTCTTCTTACCCAACTAATCTCTGGTTGAAGTAAATGTAGATAGTCTAAGTAAAGAGGTGTGCTTATACACATTAAGGGGCAGATAAATTGTTGGTGATATTACTGAGAAACACAGTTTTATGGACCAGATAAATACTAGGCATTTGGTGATACTGAGAGTTCTATATTCTTATTTTTTTTTTATAACTTAACCCTTCCCAAGTTGATCTTGCATTTATTAGCTATGGTAGTTACTAACACTAACCTACCAGAAACAGATAACAGGGTCTGTGAGTATTTTCTGTCCAGGTTAAGTTTCATTATGCTCACAACTATATTTAGTAGAGTTGTACATGACCAGGGCCAGTCAGGACCTTTTTTACATTTCCCAGCCAAGGTTAACAGAAAAGAGGTTCTCATTTTGGTTCCTAGAATGGGAAAGAGAAAATTCTGCATGATTGGTATCTACACTTCTTTTTTTTTACAGTTCTTAAACTACCTGGTCATGGCTAAGATGAACTATATAGTAGCTAAAGAAATTATCTTCAAGCACAGATTGGTTCATAATGAAAATGTATATCTGCTAAATATTCAATATGATGAGGGTGAGAGAATGAGAAGATGGACTACAATGGAAAGAGGTAATTGTGAGAAAAACTGTCTCCCTCAGGAAGAAGGTGCTTTAACTTGTCTTCATTCTCAGATGAGAAAAACCATTATTCAAATGTTTTCCTTCCTTTCTCTCTTCATTTCTTTCCTCCTTCCTCATTTTTATGTTATTTCCTTCTTATCTCTCACTCTCCATCCCTTCCTTGATTTCTTTCTAAGAGAATATGCCTCAGTTCACTCTCCATATTTACTTCTCACAAACTACTCATTTGGAAAATAAAGCTCTATGGGAGAGATATACATTTATATTGGTTGTCATTACTCTGAATTGTTTCCAATTGAAAAATATGAAAAATATATTTTAAGAGCATACATACTCACATAAAACATTAGTTCAAGTTTTTTAAAAATTTATTTTCTTATACAACAAGCCATACATATCTGTGGTCTAGTGAGAGGCCTAACATTGTTTTTCTAAAAACAGAACCAAAAAAAAAATAGCAATAAAAACCAAATTATTTTCCATTACATTACTGACTTTTCTGTAATAAGAGCAGTTTATAATAATTTAGAGAAAGTTATTTTATCTTTTCCTGAGAAGTATTCAAATTTTCAAAGGAATTTTCACTGATTTTTTTTACCCAAATATCAAAGGATGATTTTGCTCACTGAAAACTTTAAAGAAAAAAAAATGTTTTTCAAAGACAATTTAAATTCATTCAATGAATGACAACAGAATTGGGGTATTCTTGTAAAGTAAGCATTTTCTACAGAAATTTTTGTAATTTTAAAAGAGAAAGGTAATTTGTCATCAGAGTACAGCTTTGCCACGAATATATGAATCCACACATTGAAGTCAGGATATCCAAAGCTTGGGAAAAAGGAAATTTTTCTTGAAGAAGACTTAAAGCTTGGAAGTATCTATTTCTTTGTACCCATGAGTCTTTCAGGCTCTGAGTGACTATTCTTTAGAGGTGCCAGAGTTAATGAATATTGCAGCATTATTCAAAGTGTAGCCATTTACCTAAGAAGACTTTCTGTTATTACTGAATCAAAGACAGATTAACAAGTTGAACTTGACAGTTGCTTCTACCACAGCCT
The DNA here is from genome assembly GCF_052094955.1 of Ictidomys tridecemlineatus. Taxonomy (NCBI): domain Eukaryota; kingdom Metazoa; phylum Chordata; class Mammalia; order Rodentia; family Sciuridae; genus Ictidomys; species Ictidomys tridecemlineatus. The sequence continues at coordinate 463,480 of NW_027521507.1, forward strand.
GGTTTATTAGTTTCCCTTGAAATGAAAAATTTTATTGAATTTATTAAAAATATATGTGTAAACTATTACCTTCTACACTGTCCTCAGCAGAAAGAGAACTGATGATCTATTTGCTTAACTTAGTTGCTTTCTACAAAACATCTCTAGACTTCACATTTGGGTTTCTGGCTAAATTCAGCATGATATTTATGATAGAGCTCCTCTTATTTACCTATTTCTTAACAGTGTAATAGTATCTTATATTCTCCTACTCTACAAAAACCTAAATATCTTAGTGTAGTAATTATCCCAATACACACACATGAAAAATGCTGATTTCACTTTTCATGGAACTTAGCTTTTAATCCAGAAGTATTTCATAATGTTCATCCTGCTCTCATGGGGGCTCTGTCACTTCCCTTGACTGATCCTCTTGTGTTATATTTATTTCAAAGGTTTTTGCATTTATTTAAGAAGCATTATGTCAAGAGTATGAATGACATTACATTCCAATAGCAATAAGTTTTATAATATTGGAGAGTTAGAGTGTTAAAATATTTTATCCATCATTTCATACTTCCATGTAGAGACCCTGATAGAAATTATAGCTACTTTAAGTGTTGTATGGATAAAAAATTTAAGATGTGGGCTAAAAAGCTAGAGTAAAATACTCAAATTGAATTCATGTCTGTGTTATTAAATGCAGTTTTCCCAAGTGACCATAAAATACTACACACACACACACACACACACACACAAAAAAAAAATGTCTTAAAAAATATTGTTATTTGAGGACTAACATTTGTCAAAGCAGGCTAATGTTAAGGTAGGTATTTCTCCTCTAAAGTATGAAATCTTGAGTGTACTACATTAATTCTCCCAAGGAAGGGTTTATCACTAACCTAACAATTAAAAAAAACCCTTATCAGAGAAATTCTCAGCCCAGTTCTACACAAAGTTGAAAAAATAATGAACACCAATTCTTCTAAAATTATTTTATGAAATAGAAAATAGCAAAACCTTCTAATCTCATTCTATGAAACTAATATCAACCTGATGCAAAACCTAGACAAAGACACATCAAGGAAAGAACATTTCAAAGCAGTATTCCTGGTAAACAGAGATGTAATAATTCTCAAAAAAATTATGGCAAACAGCATACAAAATCATATTAAAAAGATAGTACATCACCATCAGTGGGCTTTGTCCCAGGGATGCAGGGTTGGTTCAACACATGGAAATCAATAAATATTTTTTTACATAAATAAATGTAAAGAAAAGAATCAAAAAATTATCTCAATAAATGCAGAAAAAGCTTTTGACTAAATATATGTTCAAAACACTAGAAAACTATGTATACTAGAAACATATCTTAACATTATAAAAGCTGTGTATGGTAAATGCAAGGGAAACATTCTTCTTCTTTTATGGAGTATGGAGACTTTACTGAAAACAAAACCGGGCAAACAGAGGATTACAAACAGGAATGTGGACTTGTAGCAAAACAAAATCAAAACCAAAACAAAACAAAAGGGCAGGGGAAACGGATGTCAAGAGGACAGAAGGGGTAGTGAGAGCAAGGAAAAGGCTGAGTAGTTTTTGTTCTTCTTCTTCTTCTTCCCATTTCTTTAAAAAACCAACACAATAAAACACACACACACACACACACACACGCACACGCACAACCCTGTGTTACCAAGTAGAGACATAAATGGGGCAGAATGGAACACTGTGTTCTTCTCTCTTCCAAAGGCAAAAAAAAAAAAAGTTTAAAAATAGCAGGCTGGAGGCTGCTCCCTACAGAGCCCCCTTCCCCAGTGGAGTGTACAAAAGGGTGGATGGGGCAAGGGACAGGCCAGGGCAAGGGTCTGTACAATATGGGGCAGAAGTGCAGGGAACAGGGGCAGCTCAAGGGGGGACAAAGGCAGCGCGAGGGGATGGATAATGTACTGTCCCCCTCCCCCCAAGGAGCAGTGTATCCACCTTGTCAAGTCCTGGGCGCCCTCTCCAAGTTCTTGGCACCTTGGCATATCTCTGGGAATCGCACCCTCTCCAACTGCTGGGCGCCCCCGCCCCCGCACATGCGCCCTGTGCTTGGGCTCAGTAAACGGGCACCTGGTGCTGGCCGCTTCTGTTGACGTGGCTGAGAGCTTTCTGCTTGAGCTGTGCCACCTGCTCGCACAGCAGGCTCTGCAGTAGACGCCTGCTCGGTGTTTTGGCTGTTGAGCTCTTCCCTTTCTCCTCCAGGTGCGATGCACTCCAGCTTGTGCTTGCAGCACTTGGAGGCTGCCATGCAGTTGAGCTCTGCCTTGATATGCTCCTGCATGTCCTTGTGGATAGGCGAAAGTGGCAAGCTCTTGCCAAAGCTTGGCACGTTGGGCTGGGAGCAGTGGCCCCAGTGCACTGGGGGCAGCGGTGGGAAGGGAATGGACTCAGCTGCGAAGGCGAACATCCCAGCTCCTCCAGCACCCCTGCTGGCACCGGCATAGTTTTCGTTGTAGAGGTATTTTACCTCTTTTTTAAATTGATTCCCAAGTAGTTTATTTTATTCTTTTTTTTTTCTTTTTTGGAGCCATTGTTAATGGGGTGGTTTTCCTAATGCCCCCCCCAGTCGATTCATTGCTTAAATATAGAAATGCTTTTGGTTTATGGGTGTTTATTTTATATTTTGCTATTTTGCTGATTTTATTTATTAGTCAAGAAAGTTTTCAGGTGAATTTTCTTTTCAATTTTCTAAATATAGTAGTATGTCATTAGCAAATAGTGAAAGTTTTGGGATCCTCTTTTTCTATTCACTTATCTTTAATTCTTTTTCTTATTGTTTTGGATAGAGTTTCAAGGATTATTTTGAATAGAAGTGGCAAAAAGGGGCAATCTTTTTTCTTTTTTTTTAATTTTAGAGGGAATTCTTTAAATTTCTCACTCTTAAGAATAATGTTTCTGAGGCAGGAGTAGTGGTTCAGTGGTAGAATGCTGGTCTGGCATGTGTGAGGCCCAGGACCTGATTTCTTGAACAAGGTTCTTAAAACACAAACAGTAAAATTAGGAATCAATAAATAGGATGAATTCAAACTAAGAAGCTTATTCTCCACAAAGGAAACAATCTATAATATAAAGAGAGAGACTACAGAATGGGAAAATAAAACTTTACCATACACACATCAAATAAAGCAATATTCTCCAAAATATATAAACAACTCAACAAACTTTAATGCCAAAAAAGAGAGACATATGCATCAATAAAGAAACAGACACTTCACAGAAGAATAAATATAATTGATCAACAAACGTATAAAAAGACCATCATCTTTAGCAATTAGAGAAATACAAATCAAAGCTATTTCAATTCACTGCAGTTATAATGGCAATTATCATAAATACAAGCAATAATAGTATTTATGAAGATGTGGGAGAAAAGGATACATTGCTGGTGGCCACATCAATTTAGAGTAGGTCAATTCACAATAGCTAAAGTATGGAACCAACCTAGGTAACCTTCAACAGATGAATGGACAAATAAAATGGATAAATAAAATAAGTGTGTGTGTGTGTGTGTGTGTGTGTGTGTGTGTGGAATATTATGCAACCCTAAAAAGAATAAAATTATATCACGTGCTGGAAAATTGATGGAACTTGAGAATACCATGCTAAGCTAAATAAACCAATAGCTAAGTTCCAAAGGTTGAATATTTTATCTGAAGTGCAGATATTAATTCACAATGGAAGGCACTAGGGAAGAATAAATACACTTTGGATTAGAGAGAGGGAAGTGAAGGGAGGAAAAGATGTCTGAGGTATTGAAAGATAATTAAATGGATTAGATATTATTACCTTGCATGCTTATACAATTACATGACTGGTGTACTTCTACATCATGTACAACAAGAAAAATATGGAGTTATACTCCATTTATGTATGCTGTGCCAATGCATTATACTGTTATGTGTAGCTAATTGTAACAATTGCAAAAAAGATAGAATCAAACAAATTACAAAATATAAGACTTAAAATACTGTTATACTGAAATAGAAGGCAACATAGAGACCAATGCACAGAAAAGAGAACAAGGATAAACCCAGACATTCACTGCATACTCATCTTTGAGAAGGGGGCCAACAATACAGAGTGGATAAAGGATAGTTAGTCTCTTTAACACATGGTTCTGAGGACACTCAATAACCACATGGGGAAGAAAGAAAACATAACATTATTTTACACCATATCAAAACATCAACTCAAAGAGGAAAAAATGTAACAGTAAGACATGAAACTGTAAATTTCCCAGAAGAAAATACTGGGGTCCCATTTACCAATCTCTTCCCATCCTACTAAGTTGACAAATATGATCTTTACTCTGATTTGATCACTAAACAGTGCTACATGTATTAAAATATCATGCTATACCATACAAGCTGATGAAGTTACTATTTTTCAATCTAAAATAGAAAAAAAAGAAAAAGAAGCATAAATTTGTGAGCAAAATATAAAAAGAAAACACAGAAGAAACACTTTACAACATTGTTTTACAATATGGTTCTTTGGCTAGGATAGTAAAAGGACAGGAGACAGAAACAGATAAGTATAATTTCATTAAACCAAAAGCTTCTGCAAGCACAGTATTGCATAAACAGGAAAAAGATTCACCTGCAAAGAATATATATAAAGTCTAAAACACAAAAAAATCCCTATGAAAAACCAGTAAACAAGCTGGATACAGTGAGACACACCTTGAATCCTAATGGTTTGAGAAGCTGAGGTGGGATGATCACAAGTTGAAAGCCAGCCTCATCAAGTTAGCCAGACCCTAAGCAACTGAGTGAGACCCTGTCTCTAAATTAAAATTAAATAAACACATAAAACTCTGGGGATGTGGCTCAGTGGCTAAGTGCTTTGGGTTCAATCCCTAATGGCAAAAAAAAAAAAAAAAAATGAAAACAGAGAGTAGCATGCTGTTTGCAAACAAATGTGGTTAAGGTAAAAATGGGGTGCTGATCTACAGTGGATATAAAATTTTAATTGTTTAAGATAAACAACTTCTAAATATTTGCAGAATAATTCTGTACTTATACTTTAAATTACTATACTGTTCACTTATATGTTTTCAGAGTACATATATCCTACCTAGTGTTCTTATTATTGTGCAAGGGAGAAAGGGAGGATAAAAGTGATGGATGGAGGGAAGGATGATAGAGAGAGAGGAGCAGGCAGAAGGAAGGAAAAGGAGGACTAGCCCCATGATGCTCTTCCTTCACAGTCAGGATTCCTGACATTAGGCAAGAGACCCTAGGCCTATTACAAGACAAAACATGTCCAGTGCTCCATCTTGTCAGTGTAGGAACTGAATTCCTCAAAAAGACTCTTAAAGCACAAGAAGTAAAATAAAAATCAATAAATGGGGTGCTATCTTTATATCAAAGGAAACCATCAAGAATGTGAGTAGACAGCCTACAAAATGGGAGAAAATCTTTGTCATTGACACCTCAGATATAGCATTTTTTAATCTCCAGAATATATAAACAACTCAAAAAATTAACACATGCACAAAAAGACACCCCACAAAAAATTTAAAAAACACCAAATAACCCAAAGAAAAAGATGTGCAAATAATTAACCAGTATATGAAAAAAGTTCAACATCTTTAGCAATTAAAAAAAGTGCAAATTAAAACTACACTGAGATTCCGTGTCACTTCAGGTAGAATAATAAATATAAAGAATGCAAGTAACAATAACTGAGAATGTGGGGAAAAGATTCACTCATACATTGCACCAAGCAATCAGTCAGGAAAGCAGTATAGAGATTTCTCAGAAAACTTGGGATGGAATAACCATTTGACCCAGTTATTCTGCTCCTCCTTGTATAATCAAATGAAATTATAGTGACACAGCCACATAAATATTTATAGAGCTATTCACAAAAGCTAAGCTGTGGAACCAATCTAGGTGCCTTTCAATAGATGAATGGATAAAGAAAATGTGTCATATATGTATCATAGACTCAGCCATGAAGAATCAAATTATGTCAACTGGAGACTCTCATGCCAAGTGAAATAATCAAGTCCTCCAACTATGAAGTCTGAATATTTTCCTTAATATGTGTATGCTAACACACACAAGGGTGGGAGAGGAAATAATAGAAGTTTGTTGAATTAGACAAAAGGGAATATAGGGCTGGGAGGGGAGAGGAAAGACAGTAGAATAAATCTAACATCACATTCCTATGTTCAAAGGTGAATACAGGACCAGCAAAACTCTACTAAATTTTTGAACACTGGAATGGGATCTTTAATAGAAGAAGTTATATGCTATGTATATGTAATATGCCAAAACAGCTCTACTATAATGTATACCTAAAAGAATAAATAAAATAATAATAATTCACTATTTTTCATATTGATCCACTTGTAGGATCATATGATCTACACTTTAAACAGTGAAAAATTCCAAATATTTTATTATGTACCTATCTCTTGGAATGGTTTCAGTGGTAAATAAAAGAATATTTAACTTGAAGAAGAATAAATTTGCAATCTGACACCTCATGAATTCAACCAGCCCATAGTAAAAGCCTTAGCTCTACATCTACTGAGACATACAAAATTTCCCCAAGGTCTTTTCCCAAAAATATTCCTACCATATTCTGTTTTTTTTTTATCATTTTGTAGCCAGGAATGAGAATTCATCTATTGATAAATGATAAATGTAGGAACAGCATTAAACGCATAATGTATATCAATGAACAATGTATCACAATTCTGAAAAGGAGCACAGGCTAAAAACATAGGTAAGGGACATGATTTTCTGAGTCTTTTGCTTCTGCTTTTAGTGCTCATCCACAAAGCCAGTTATTTCTGTCCTGTGAATGGAAATCCACCAAAGAAGGCCTGTGTTTCAAAACACAAATGACAAATGAGGCAAAATGTGTAAGGCTCTACTCAGAAAATCCTAAGATTTCTACTCACTAGCATTTGTTTCATCTCAGTGAAGTTTGAAACATGAGTCAATATAAAATAAGGGAAATAAACAGATCTTATGTATTAGGAACAAATATTTACCAGTAACTTATTTTTAAGAACATATTATGGTATGCCATTGTTTCCAAAGTTGTTTTGTACTCAAGTAGGAGATTACTTGGAGGAAAGTGTTTGTTTCTCTTCTCAAAAGTTAGAAAATTATATACAAAACCTGGTATTTGCTGGCCTCTCTTTTCCTTCTTTCTTAAAAGTGGAAGTAATAATACATATTAACACAACAAGAAAGTGAAGTCACTTCCCCAAAATAAATCTACTATTAGAAGCAAGAGTTTTGAGATTATAGAAAAATCATCTATTCTTGTGAAAAATATTAAGTCTTTTCTCTTTATAAGGGTTCTCTGAAAGTCATCATGGGACTGCTGCAGAGAAATAGAGTTGAATTAAGAACACTACTTAATTCAATGGGACAAAAAATGCCACCCTCACCTCCAAAATATGTACATTATGGTTATAAATATATGGATTTAAAAAACTCTTTACTTTCCCATGATTAATAGAGTTACTGTTTAACTATGTTACACACACACACACACACACACACACACACACACACACTCATTTGAAAATAGAAAAAAATAATTCAGGAAACATTTTCTTTCGCACATGTCTATCTATTTTTGTTTAAAAGATATATTACTGAAATTTCATATTGTACATTCTGGCATTCTGGTCTCATGGATATTGTCTGTAGGTTTTATTTTTCTCTGCTAAAATCTACAAATTAATTTCAGCAAGGTTTTGACTGTATATCAGCAGGTGATAGCAGTCTAAAAGCTTAATTTAAGAGTGAGAAATTCAACGTTAAAAAATAATTCTAAAAGGTAGATTTATTCTTCTCAGTACATGTCTTACAATTCAACTGCACATATGTCAGATAAATTTGGGTGAGTGAAAACATTTCTTTAATACAGGCATAAATGTAATTGTGAAACACTTTACAAAAAATGTTTTAACTAGTTGCATAGCTATTTAGTCTGTGTCTTAAAAACTTCTAAATTGGTATTTATGACAGTGATTAAATTAAACTTCTTCATTCAGGAAACAACTGCTGAACATCTAACAGAAGCTAAGATTTGCTGCAAATAGTTTTGTCATAAATGTCATAATTTAATTTTAGAATCAGATAACATTGTGTTTAAAATGAAAATAGTAGTTCACACCCCACATACCAAAGCATTGGGAAACAGTAGACTGCATATAAATAGAGCTCCTGTAAGTCTGTATTTCCCGGCATTCTGGGAGATGTCTGAAGTGTGTGGAAGTATACACACATGATGATTGCATGTTGGTGAAATTCCCCAAAATCACATTCTTCAGACCACATTGCCATCATTAAGTGAAACATGGCCACATAAAGTAAGTTAAAAGGATTTTATAAATAATGCAGATGAAATAAAGTAAAAATTTGAAACTTACTGAAGGTTCATTAACCTGATTAAAATGAATTCTTGCAGTCTCCAATTCTGTATCTATAGTACAAACAGAGATACCAGCTTGCTTTCTCACTTGATCCTCTTTGTTAATTCTGTTTCTTTTTCTTTTAATGGGTTTTTATTTTTTTCATGTAACATGTCATAATTTTTTTCTCTTTGTCTCATCTTCTTTTAAGATATATCTGAAGTTAAATATGGTTCCCTTTTTCCAGAAAACAAAAAGTCTTTTTATGTTCTGGCTCTTTGTATGGTGATTTAGTACACTAATAAAAATTATATGCTCTCTGAAGATTTTCTAGTTTAATATTTTTAATTTCTCCTTTAATCTTGTCTGAAACATACATAATTTAAAGTCAATAATAAAAGTCTATTTTGTTATTTGATAAGTTTCTGTTACTAGCAAATCTTTTAGATACTACAGAAAAGAAATTTTGAAATTATTTGGTAAATTGACAAGTTTAAGTTGATTTTTTTGAACTATTATAGATCCTCCCCAGTTCAAAAGATAATTTCAAGTAAAATAAGTTTTAAAGACTTATTGTTTATATACAAACTTATGAAGATACATCACGTTACTACTTCAGTAGTAACGTGATGTATCTTCATAAAATATGTCAAGTATACCTACAATTGGCTTACAGTATAACAGTATATTCAGAAATTTTTCTTTCAATATGTATCTTTTGCGGCTTGGGCTGTAGCTAAGTGGTAGAGCACTTGCCTAGCATGAGTGAGGTGCTGGCTTTGATCCTTAGCACCACATATAAATAAAAAAAAGATATTGAAAATATGTATTATTTGTATTACTATAATCCCAAACTGGAATTAGAAATGTAATACTTGTTATTACACTTTTTATGTCTCTTTTATGGTTACAATTTCAACTCACCTTGTTGATCATTATGTATTTTACAAACAACCTAAAATCAACTTTTGAACAAGAAAGGACGTAATATTTAATCCAATAATGAAGAGTAATGTCTTTCAGCAGGTGAATGGATAAATAAAATTATACACACACACACACACACACACACACACACACACACACACACAATGGAATATTATCCATAACAAAAATAACTTTATGTCAACATATAGTCTACTGTCATGTATACCTAAAAAACATTTAAAAGTATATGTTATTTCAATGTAAAAATCTGAACAAATTTAATTTATAAATGAGAGTGAATTTGAATAAAATAATTTATAATCAGTTTTTATTTCATTTTTAAATAAATGTTAATGTTAAATGTGTAGCTGAGGGCCTAGCTCAGCACTAGCATATCACACTAGTCACAAAAAACACTGGGTTTGATCCTAAGCATCAGAATAAAAACTATAAATATATAAAAACATGCTTCAGGGCAGTGAAAAATGCCTCATTGGTGGAATACAAACTTTTTTGAGAGCAATTTAAAAATTCTGAATTTTTTTAAAGTTTCCCAACTTTAAAAAAATAATTCTATATTGAATTTTTTTCAAAAGTAAACAGAAATATAGAAATTTTTTTTTCTTTTGTTCTCACCCCCATCTTTGGTACCAGGGAATGAACCCACAGAAGCTAAATCACTTATCCACATCTCAAAGCCTTTTTCATTTTTTTATTTGGAGCAAAATCTCAATAATATTCATAGGACCTTGCTAAATTGATGAGGCTTGCTTTAAACTTTTGATCCTCCTGTATCTGCCTCCCCAACTAATGGAATTATAAGAACTTGCCATGGTATCTGAGTAGTAAAGGATTCTTTTTTTAAATGATATTTTTTGAAATATTAATTGCAATAAAAAGTTAAAAATATAAACAGATAAAAATTTCAAATTCTGTTTGTTAAATAAATAGATTCCTAGCAGATGGGGTTCCATAGAGCCATTAAAATTATGATGGGGAAAAATATGCACTTAGTTTTTTTAGGAGTAATTACATTTAATAATATGCTATCATATTTGTAAGAATTTTATGATTGATTCATGTTTTCTCCCTTGAAAAGTGCTAACAGATGAGTCAGCAGTTAAAAAATCTTCTTATTTTTACTGGAATAAAGGAAAGGATTCCACCCCTTCTTTCAATCTAGGATCTAGGATATAATACTTCAAATCGTGTAGTTGTTGATTCAATTCTGTATTTTTTTGCTTAAACTCTGATACCCTCTTTTTGAGCTCATTTTCTAGTTGTACATTTTTAACATGTAGTGAACACTGTGGGCAGTGCCTTTTTTGCATTTTATTATTTTTGAAGTGATAGTACTGCTTTCTGGGGTTTTGACAGGCTAACAGAATCTGTAAGGAAAAAAAGATAATAGAAATAAAATACGTGCTTGAAAAAGATATTATTTCATGTGTAAAATTGTTGTTGATTAGAACTATTAATACCAGGGCTGGGGAATATGGCTCAAGTGGTAGCGCACTCATCTGGCATGCGTCTGGTCTGGGTTTGATCCTCAGCACCACATAAAAACAAAGATGTTGTGTCCGCTGAAAACTAAAAAATAAATATCAAAATTATTTCTCTCTCTCTCTCTCTCTCTCTCTCTCTCTCTCTCTCTCTCTCTCTCTCATAAAAAAATAACTCTTAATAGCAGAAAAGAAAGCCATGCATTAATATAGCATAGTTAATCTTTGTCTTATATTAATGGGGGCTTTGGAGTTGGAATCAAACTATACTGAGATTCAAATCCTAACCTTATCATTTCATTTTTTTAAGTATGTATTTTTCATTTGTAGTTGAACACAACATCTTTATTTTACTTTAATTTATTTTTGCGTGGTGCTGCAGATTGAACCCAGGGTCTCGCATGTGCGAGGTGAGTACTCTACCACTGAGCCACATCCCCAGCCCCTGACCTAATCATTTTAATAGCATTGTACTATTAGAATTGATATTAGAAGAGATTATTTTCATCCTCTTTTGCTTGTTATCACTATCATTAATAAAAAGAAGATAATAACATTACCTATTTCAGGGGATTATTTTAAGGATTAAATGAGCTCATATTTCTAAAATTTTAGAAAAGGACTTGACATGTATTGGCTTTTCAATGAATGGTACCTATTAGTTTTAATTTTCTAAAATTTCTAATTTCTAAAATTAGATGCTTCCAATTAAACTGTATTGTAAGTAATATAACTTCATGGCATTACTATCTGAACAGCAAAATATCAAAAGAAAATACTATGGCAATAAAAAGCACATGTGACTATAGTTTCCATGGTCTTTTAAGTTGAGTTCTCAGTTCTTATCTGTATTTTCTGTCCTTACAAAACATTTTATATTATATGTTTCTATTTTTTTAATTTGTTTTAAATAGTTATGCTTGAAAGTACAATGACCTTGACATGTCATACATTTGAATCACATGGGATATAATTTCTCATTTTTCTGAATATACAGGTTGCAGAATCACATTGGTCATTCATTCATACTAGTATCCTTCTTATCTCTCTAACCCCTCCCCTCCCCTCCTATTATTTCTCTCTATCTAATCTAGGGTAATGCTATTCTTTTTTTCCCCTCACATCTTTATACATGTATTTTGTATAACAATGAGGTTCTCTTTCCACCATTCATGCAATTTTCTTTCTCCCTCTCTTTCCATCCCAGCCCTCTTCCCTATGTAGAGGTAATCTTCTTCCCATGCTCTTCCCCTCTTCCCCATTTTGAATTACCCACCTTATATCAGAGTAGACATTCAGCATTTTTTTGGGGGGGAGGGATTGGCTAACCTTACTTAAGATAATCTGCTCTAATGTCATCCATTTCCCTGCAAATGCCATGATCTTGTTAGTTTTTAGTGCTGAGTAATATTCCATTATATATATATATACACACACACACATATATATATATATATATATATCACATTTTTTAATCCATTTATCCATTCAAGGGCATCTAGGTTGTCTCCACAGTCTAGCTATTGTGAATTGTGCCTCTATAAACATTGATGTGGCTATGTCCCTGCAGTATGTTGTTTTTAATTCTTTTGGGTATAGTCTGAGAAGAGGAACAGCTGGGTCAAACGGTGGTTTTATTCCCAGCTTTCCAAGGGATCTCCATACTGCTTTCCAAATTGGCTAAACAAATTTGTAGTCCCACCAGCAGTGTATTAGTGTACCTTTTTCCCCCACATACTTGCCAGTACTTATTGTTGTTTGTCTTCATCATGGCTGTCATTCTTACTGTAGTGAGATAATATCTTAGAGTAGTTTTAATTTGAATTTCTCTGACTACTAGAAATAATGAGCATTTTTTCCTATATTTGTTGATTGATTGTATATCCCCTTCTGAGAAGTGTCTGTTCAGGTCCTTGGCTCATTTGTTGATTGGGTTATTTGTTTTTTGGTGCTTAGCTTTTTGATTTCTTTGTATACCCTAGAGATTAGAGCTCTATCTGATGTGTGAGCAGTGAAAATTTGTTCCCAGGATGTAGGCTCCCTATTCACCTCACATATTATTTCCCTTACTGAGAGAAAAAAAAACTTTTGGTTTGAATTCAAACCATTGGTTGATTCTTGGTTTTAATTCTTGTGTTATAGGTGTCTTATTAAGTAAATTGGGGCCTAGCCCCACATGATGGAGATTAGGGCCTATATTTTCTTTTATTAGATGCAGATTCTCTGATTTAATTCCTAGATCCTTGATCCATTGAGTTAACTTTTGTGCATGGTGAGAGATAGGGATTAAATTTCATTTGTTGCATATGGATTTCCAATTTTCCCAGCACTATTTGTTGAAGATGCTATTCTTTCTCTAATGTATGCTTTTAGCACCTTTGTCTAATGTAAGGTAGTTGTAGTTTTGTGGGTTAGTCTCTGTGTCCTCTATCCTGTACCATTGGTCCTCCAGCCTGTTTTGTTGCCAGTACCATGTTGTTTCTGTTACTATTGCTCTGTAGTATAGTTTGAGATATGGTATAGTGATACCAGCTTTTTCACTCTTCCTACTTAGTATTGCTTTAGCTATTCTGGGTCTCTAATTTTTCCAGATGAATTTCAAGATTGCTTTTTCTATTTCTATGAGGAATGCCATTGGGATTTTGATTGAAATTGCATTGAATCTGTATAGTACTTTTTGTAATATGTTCATTTTAATAATATTAATTCTGCCTATCCATAAGCAAGGTAGATCTTTCCATCTTCTAAGGTCTTTTTTTATTTCTGTCTTTAAGGTTCTATAGTTTTCCTTGTATACATCTTTCACTGCTTTTGTTAGGTTGATTCCCAAGTATTTATTTTTTTAGGGTATTATGAATGGGATAGTTTTCCTCATTTCCTTTTCAGAGGATTTGTCACTGATATACAGGAATGCCTTTGATTTATGGGTGTTGATTTTATATCTTGCCACTTTTCTGAATTCATTTTCTAGTTCTAGAAGTTTCTTGGTAAAGTTTTTTGGGTCTTCTAGGTATAGAATCATATCATCAGCAAATAATGCTAGTTTACGTTGTCTCTCTTGCATGGCTCTCTTGCATTTCAGTTTTCTTGGAGATAAAAATAGAGATTCCAATGGGTCCTGCCCAGGTAAAGTTTTTGACTTTGTACTGACAGTTAGGATGACATCAAACTCTCAAGTATCTACTGCCATAAAAACTTTAGGTTAATTAGACTCATGCTCACCTTTTCTAAATTAACTCATAAGCATAAATTTTTACAGATTTTGTGGTTAGTAGGAATTACCGTTTCTTAATTTTTTTTATTTTTCAGAATCTGGTCTTAAACACAGCCACAGAATTCTCCTGTTCAGGGTAACTTAGGTTGCTCTTATGAACATTATTTTGAAACTGCCTTTCTCCTTCAGATAACAGATTATTAAGGAATGTGACATATCCTGTCCAGCTAAGCCAGAAAGGATGCAAGTAAATTGCTTCTTAGAAAATAAAGCATGGGAACTATATATTGGTTTGATTTATTTATTTATTTATGGTTTATTTGTTTGTTTGTTTATAGTACTGTGTGTTGAAACCAGAGCTAGTCTACCACTGAGCTACATCAGCAGCCCTATTTTTATATTTTATTTAGAGACAAGGTCTCACTTATTTTTTAGTGTCTCTTGGGTAAGTTGCTAAGACTGACTCTAAGTTCATAATTCTCCTGCTTCACCTTCCCAAGCTTCTAAAATACAGTCATGTGGCACCATTACCAACCTACCATTTAGTTAAAAAGTACTTCAGTTTTTTTACCAGGTTCTGCAAATAATACTACAATGAAAATGGACATGCAGTGTTCTCTATGATGTAATGACTCAAGTATTTTTTTTTAGATACATACCCAGAATTACTACTAGTGGAACATATGACTTTTTTATTTCAACTTTCTGAAGAACCTTAATACCATTTTCAAAAATAGCTTTATTCAATTAATATTCTCACCAATATATTTTTTCAACTGAGTCTTTTTATATAATGCTTTTATGCACTGGAGTACCTACTATCTTTCAGATTTTTATTTTTTACTTCTAAACATTTTATTTATTTTTTATTAGTCATAGACAAATTACTTTTATTATATTTATTCATTTTATGTGGTACTGAGGCTTAAATACAGTGCCTCCAATGTGCTGCCCTAATCTTTGAGATTTTTAGCACAGGCATTCTGACAACACTGTACAAGGGGCAGGATATTTTTAATTTGACTGATACATTAAATTACTGATGTTAGATTCCAGGATTTCAAGTAGCCAGAGTAAGAGTATCCTGTAAATATTTTCTGTGATGAAACAGTAATCTGTGATTTCTAAAACTTTGTTAAAACTACTGCTGAAAATTTTTGATTTGGAAGTAGTTATAAACAATGCAAATCCAATGGTTTGAAATATATAAAGATTTACCCATGCTCAGTCTCTGTTGCTCATAGAAATTGAAAGTTTAGCATACACTCTCTTGAACAGAAGTTTCTAATATTAGACATTCAGTGCATGGAGAAACTTCTTCTGAAAACCTATTGGTAGGCCTGGAATTATTACTGGGTGAATAAGGTTAGGTCAGGGATCAGAAAGTGCTCAAATCTTACTGAGTCTATCAGGAGATTGATTGATTTTCCCCCTTTGTACCTTAATTGAATCAAGAGAGAAGTAATTCTTGCAGCAACAGAAGTTAGTAAAACCCTGGAAAATCCCTTTTTTGTATAACTGACACTTTTGAGATGTAATTTCTCTGTCCTGACTTCAGGTTGTGAAAAAAATCAAAAGACTTACTTGGTCATAGAAGAAAACAACTTTGTCATTTTCATACTTATATTTCACTCCTTCTTTAACCAATGAATAAATTAAGATAATAATCACAGAAAATTTTAAAGTCAGTTTGTATATTAACCCCAATCTCCCCTTATTTAAGGTGCCCTGAAATTTTTAGGAATATTTCTCAAATATGTAACACTTTGGTAAACAGCACAAATACCCACGTGAACCCTAGGTTTTTCTACCCATTTGATTATAGGTATTTTTTTTCACTTGTCCAATGTATCTAAATCTCAGAACTCATTTATGACTTTGTCAAAGTAACACACATAACATGAGTAGATGTGTGTCAATATATCAGTAGATAAAGGTTGGTTAGAAGCCTTCTATTTTGCTATATTTCTGTTATGGTCCAGCTTTGAGGTGTTACCCAAAACTCATATGTGAGACAATGCAGGAAGGTTTGGAGGACAAATGATTGGGTCATAGCCTTAACGTCATCAGTGAATTAATCTCTGAATGAATTAATTAACTGTGTGGTACCTGAATTGATAGTGTGTGGCTGAAGAAAGTGAGAATTGGGGCTTTGGAATCTAAATTTGAATATTCACCCAAAAATGAATCTGTCTCTTTACTGTGATCACTATATCAGTTGATTCCCTCTACCACACCCTTTTGCCATAATGTTCTGCCTCACCTTGAGCCCTGAGAAATGGAGCAATCTTCTATAGACGAAGGCTTTTGAAACCCTAAGCCTGTAAATAAACTTTTATTCCTCTACAATTTCTATGGTCAATTTGTTAGTCACATTGTTGAAAAAGGCAACTGAAACAACTTTTAACTTGATCTCTCATTATGTCTGCTCTTTGTAATGAGTTTGAACCCAGTACCTTACATATTCTGCACACCAACTCTCAGGAAACTGTGACCCCATCTAACTTTAGATTGTATTGTATTATCCATTTATTTCTAGTGTTATTTTTGATATGAATAGGCTTAGACCATTCTATTGCTCTTAACAATACAAAAAATTACATGCACATGGATTCATCTTTGTGTTTGGTTCATACTATGACTCCTTGGACTTTGATATTGTATTATGCATTTATTATATACATCAGTGTCTCTTAATAATACTAATAGTTCATTTGGGTCTCTGAAGCATAGGTTTTGGAGGTATTTTTTATATACTTTTCATTCCATGTAATTTTTTTTCTTTAGTCTCTTTCTTTTAATAGAGAACATGCTGAAATTTCTTTGTTAATGATTTTTTTTCTTAGTTGTAATTGTAATACCTTTATTTTATTTATTTATTTTTACGTGGTCCTGATGATTGAACCCAGTGCCTCACATGTGCTAGGTAAGCACTCTACCATAACCCCAGTCCTACATGCTAAAATATTGATAAAAATGTTACAGATTACATTCAAGGAAAAATGTTTTCTTTGTAATGATGTGTAATATCTAAACACATGTGTGTAATTGGGTCTTTTATGTCATAATTCAAGTTTTTATTTACCAGTAAATTCTACATATTTCCCTTTAGAGTGTATATGCAATGTGTGAAGTATTATCCAAATGTGACCTTTTTATAATACTGATGTGGTGTTTTTCACTGTTTGTTAGGCTGAATGTAGTGTGGCAAAAATGTATCTTGACAGTAGAAACCACTTTACTCACACTTTATTATTTTTATATTTCTTATGTGCACATTATATTTTCTTTCACCTTACAGATTTCAACTGTATGGAACACGCAGCTCTTCTTTTATATATTATTATGGTTTTTAACAGCAGTCATAGCTATAAGTTAATGCTACTTGTGGGGAAGTATCATGTCCTTCAATAGGCACACATTTTTTACAAAAATATAGCCACTTATAATTCATCTGTAGTTCACAAGAACTTTTCACTCCACATCTTCATGAATACTGTTTAATTTTATGTATTTGATTATATTTTATTTTCTCTTTTTAAAATTTTTTAAGATGCTAAAATTTTTATGAGTACTGAATTCTTAGATATCACCTGTACAAAAAGAATATTCAAGTCACTTGCTTGTTCTTCTCTTGGTGTCCTTGTCTTTTTCTTACTGAATAAATTTATTCATGCATCAGGTAATTTATCTTACCTGTTACTTTGCACCCTTTAATGGTATTACTTCATTTATTCATTGTTTTAATGCCCAATTTATGAATTTTGTAACATTTTGTTTTGTGCAACTTTGAAAAGAAATGTTTCCCATTGCTGTGTGGTTCTCATGACTGAAATCAAGGGTGCCTTTCCATTAAAAACTAGACTCTAGTCTTAATATTATATGAGTCAGAGTCTCAGTAAGTTGTTCATCATCTCTGTGAAATTTCTTTTATTATTATTGTTATTATTTATATGAGAGAGTGGAATGCATTATAATTTTTATTACACATATAGGGCACATTTTTATATCTCTTGCTGTATACAAAGTATATTTACACCAATTTGTGTCTTCATAAATGTACTTTAGACACATTTATACATACATAATTGCAAACCCTCTGCCACCTCTCTTCTCCCCCACCCCTCTACCCAATCTAAAGTTTGTCTATCCCTCTCATGCCCTTCCCTACACCACTATGAATCAGTCTCCTTCTATTAAAGAATACATTCAGCATTTGTTTTGGGGGGGGATTGGTTTTGTCATAACTTCTCAAGCAGTTGATAATATGAGCATGTACTGACACATTCACAATAAAACTTTTTTTCATATAGTAACTATTGAATGTTTTATAGTTACATATTGACTATCTTTGAAAGACTTATTATGCTGTATTAAGCAAGATTATAATCACTTTGTATGTATGTGTTTGTGTGTGTGTGTATGACACAGATATCTCATAGTTAGAGGAACTTTATTTAGAAAGGATAGCAATTTTCTACTCCTCAGAACTGGAAACTTTCATTTTTTATTGTCTAATTGTAAAGAATATTTTAAACATTCTGTTTTTAGGGATGGGATTATGGCTCAATGGTAGGGTTTTCACTTAGTACATGAGAGGCATTAGGTTTGATACTCAGCACCACATTAAAATAAAATAATAATAATAATAATAATAATAACAATAATAATAATAATAATAATAATAATAAAGTTATTGTGTCCTCTGCCATCTAAAAAAATTTAAAATTCTCTTTTTGGTACACTGATCTCTCCAAATTTGTAACATACAATAATGTGTTGCATAGTGATCTTTTAGTCAGTGATGGAATTTGTATACAACAACAGCTACAAAATATAGCCTAGGATTGTAGTAGTATACAATCTAAATGTCAGTACACAGTATGATATTTGCAAAAACAGCAAATTCACTTTGAGTGCATTTCTTAGAGTGTATGCTTGACATTTAATGAGGCATTTTTATACACATACTATACATTACAAGAACTGATATAATTTTTGTATGACTGTTTTATCTCAGATTTAGCAAAGCATGCATGCAATTTTATTTGTCTATCAAAGATCAAAAATTTGACACCACTGACACATTAATGGTCATTACTGGAGATTAGTTTATTTTGAATATTATATTATTGTTGTTATTATTATTATTATTATTATTATTATTATTATTATTATTATGGTATCAGGTATTGAACTCATGGGCACTGAACCCTTGAACAACATTGCAAGCCTTCATTTGCATTTTATTTAGATACAGGCTTTCAGTGAGTTGCTTAGCGCCTCACTTTTACTGAGGCTGACTTTTAACTTTTGATCCTTCTGCCTCTCCTACCTTGTTAGTTTCACAAGATTCTTAGCTGCTTTTTTCTTTGGCATCAAGTGTCTGTTATCCTCTCATGTTGCTCATTGCTGTACTTAGCAGTTTTAGATGTTCTTCTTTTCACATTTTGACACCATAGTCAGCAGATCCAAGATCTTAAAATAGATAGTCCTTAATACACAGTTTCTCATTTTGATTTCTTGGTGTTCAAGTTCATGAAGAACTTGAAAAATGTTCAACAGATAGTTATAAATGATATAAAATGTGAAGAAAAAATCTATAAAAAAGTTAAAACAATCTGACATTTTATTTGGATAAATAATAAATTGTGAATGAAGGTGGCACCAGCACTATCTTATGGAGAAAAGTAAGCATCTTCCAAGAAAGATAAGAAAAAAATAATGAGAGGAAACAGTAGAATAAAAATACATTTTTACCTCGAGGAATTGATTTTTGAGAACTTTCCAGCTAAATCTGGCACATAATTTTATAGGGGTCAGAGACACCCATGAAATTGATGCCTCACAAGTATCTAAATTACCTCATGGTAAGGAAATCTTTGAAAGTGATACCCATGAAGCATGACAATGAATCAAAGAAGGATGATGAATACTCCGCTGTAAAAGTGCTTATAAAATATAATTTTTTCATTGAATCCTAATGTAAATGATTATTTGTGTGCATAGTGATTAGATATTACTTTTTTCAGATGTACAAAAAGGGTCAAATGCTGATTAAAGTCACATCTTCCAGCTAGAATCATATGGAAGAGAACATATTTAAATTGTAGAAAAAAATGCTGTCTTATTTTTGGTCCTATTATTTATTTTTATTTGAACTTAATCTTCCACTAATGTGATATGCAACTCAAAATGATTCAGTTATTTCTCTGAGTTCATCTTTTTATGACTACAAAATGACAAAATTTGGATTATGTCATTTCTTATATTCTTCATACCAAAAATCAGAGAGCTAAAGGTAACTGTACTTGGAGTTGAGGGTTGTGGCTCAGAGGAAGAGCACTCACCTAGTATGTATGAGGAACTCAGTTCAATGTTCAGCTCCATACAAAAATAAATAAATAAATACATAAATAAATAAATGTTTTGTGTCCACCTACAACTTAATAATTAATGTTAAAAATAACTCACTGATCTTTGCTCAGATAATAATATTTTAGATTTACATCTTTTTATAAACAATTACATGAAGGGGCTGGGGTTGTGTCTCAGAGGAATATCACTCATATAGCATGTGTGAGGAAATGGGTTTGATTTTTTGCACTACATATAAATAAATAAAGTTCTATTAAAAAAAACTTCATGACACACATCTAAAGAAAATGAGACTATTTATTAGCAAGTATTTAATAACACTGACTTCTCAGGAGAGGTTTGATTTACATTTATACCAGCACCAAAAAATTCCAGGGTTCTTCTGACAGAATTATGATTCTTTGTCTTACAAAAGTAGAAGATATACTTGGTTCAGAGTATATTCTTTTATTAGCTTAAAAATAACTATTTACTATGTAATTATATACTATTCTTAAGATTCATGACTTTTTGGTGGTTGTGCATAGATCAATTCATAAAAAATGAATTTTATATTGGAAAAAATTCTAAGGTAATATTTGTTTTAAAAATATGGTAAACTGGGTATTCATGGTGGTGCATGCCTGCAATCTCAGTGGATTTAGAGGCTGAAACAGGAGGATCACACATTCAAAGCAAGCATCAGCAATGGCAGGACACTATGCAACTCATTGAAACTGTGTCATAAATAAAATACAAAATAGGGATGGGAATGTGCCTCCGTGGTTTAGTGCCTTTGAGTTTAATCTCTACTACCCACCGCCCCCCAAAATTGCTAAAATCGCAGGAGCATGCCTGCCATACCACTAGATTGAGAGGTAAAAGGGAGAGGATAATAAAAATAACAGGTTTAGAAACTTAGCAAAACCCCACACAACTTTGTGATAACCCTTTCTGAAAATTAAAATAAATAAATAAATAAAATTTGGGGGATGTGACCAAGTGGTAAATTGTCCTTGAGTTCAATGCGTAAATTCTCCAAATGGTAAACTATCATGCAAATGACAACAACAAAATGTATTTATATTTTTAAAAATCATTTTGTTAATACATGCATTCCATTTTCAGATGCCACACACAAGCAACCAGATATCTAAAAACAGGTTTTATATTAAAATTATGACATTTGAAAATGTCTGTCAAAACTAGATCAATTCTTCTCAGCAGACTAGACACTTTCTATTGAGCTGCTTGTGCTATCACTTGGATGTTTCTTATCTGAATTTTTCCTAGATAAAGAAATCAAAACTGCAAAAAAATTGTAAAATGAACAGGGATATCCTCCCTGCAAGCCTCATAGATATGAACACATATATGTCTTGATATTATTTACCTCTTTTTGACACTTCATAAATTATAACATGTCAGTGACAATTTAAATTGAATGGAAAAAAGACTTTATATTCATATGCCATGTGTCCTCTAAGGAACAAGATTTACCTGCTAAAAGTAAGAGTTACCACTCTCTGAACAGAAGGATCAGAAGTGTAATGGAATTTAGACATCCAAATGATTCACTGAAGACATTTTTTTAGGTACCAAGTTTTCTCACTTCTAATCAATCATCTGAACATGTCTCAATTTTTTTTTCTCTTTTTGTTAGACTTTTAACCACATAATGACATGAGACAGCCATCAAGTCATAAAGAGTGATAAATTCATCATGGCAATAACCATTTCAAAACTGTACAATGATTTGGAAAGAAAGTGGCATGTTGGAAGGTTAAAGAGCAAATGTTAAAGATTTCAGTCTGAATCTGAAGGCCAGAGATTCAGGAGTGCTGTGGAGGGAAGAAAGATCTATCTCATGCAGTCAAGCAGAGATCCAGTGAATCCTCCCTCATCCACATTTTTGTTCCATTCAGGCCCTTAACAGTTTAGATGATACCCACTCACATAAAGGAATGCAATCTGCTTCATTCAAGCTACTGATTTAAATGTTTATCTCCTCCAGAAATACTCTCATGGATATACCAGTAAATAACATTTAATCAGCTATCTGGACATCTCATGATTCAAGTCAGTATAATATATAAAATTATCACACTGGTAAAATGTCAGTAAGAATAATGTCACTAGTAAACAATATGTCAGTAAGAATAATGTCACTAGTAAACAATATGTCAGTAAGAATAATGTCACTAGTAAACAATAAATTGTCGGGGCAGGGAATGTGGCTCAGGCGGTAGCGCGCTTGTCTGGCATGCGTGCGGCCCGGGTTCGATCCTCAGCACCACATACCAACAAAAGATGTTGTGTCCGAGAACTAGGAGATAAATACTAAAAATTCTCTCTCTCTCTCTCTCCTCTCTCACTCTCTCTTTAAAAAAAAAACAACAATAAATTGTCAACAAAGAGAAAAAAAACAATACAATGATATCACCATTCAGATCTTTGACTTGAGAATTTTTACTGTAGAAATTATAATTGTTTTAATGTAGGGGACTCAGCATTCAAAACTAATGATCACTTTTTAAACAAATTTATAGAATTAAAAATTATTCTTAACTTTCATTAAGAATTAAAATTTGATATGCTCTAATATTATTATTAGAGCATAAATTTTTTAGAGAGAGAGAGAAAATATTTTTTAAATATTTTTTTAATATTTTTGGTGGACACAACATCTTTATTTTATTTTTATGTGGTTCTGAGAATCAAACCCAGCACCCCGTGCATGCCAGGTGAGCACATTACCACTTGAGCCACATCCTCAGCCCTAGAGCATAATAATTAATAATTAATTTTATTAATAATTAATTATAATAATTAATTTTATTGTTTTAAAATGTTAATACATTTATCAAGTTAAAATACATTATTTCATTCACATTTTAACATTTTAAGCATAAGTAACTACAGTTGCAAGAGTTCTGTTTGTTTGTTTGTGTTTTTTTTTTTTTCAGATAAGCCTTAAAATGTAAAAAAATAACTGAATTGACAATTTCAGGTGGATTTCCCAAAGGCAATTTTTCACAGCAGAATTAATTAACACACACTGGATGATGGTCACTGCACCCAGACATCACTTTCAATATAGATCTAGAACATTATCAGGAGAACATGTCAAGATTTACAACAGCAAACAAGACTTAGATATCAACATAGCTATCAGGCCAGGGTAAAGAGCTCATGAATTACATCTTGGAGCATTTTAAAGTAAAACAACTGAACATATATTTTAAAATTTAAATGAATACATAAAATAAGACTAAAGTGTTTCACAAAAATTTTATAACTGAAATATTAGATCATTATTCCATGCAGAGCTAATTGTAAATTACAGAGCAGGTTGCAGTTACAGACACTGATTGGAAATTATTCAAATGCTAATGAAAGTTAAATGATAAACCATGTTCTAAAAGATAAGCATTGCAAATCTATAAATTAAAAATGCTCAGAAATTTGAATTAATGTAACAGTTACCCTTTTAACATTTTCTCATGTTGCAAAGCAATTCACATTAGACTTAACTAATGACAGAGAGAGAGAGAGAGAGAGAGAGAGAGAGAGAGAGAGAGAGAGAGAGAGAGAGAGAGAGATTGATTCTGTTAAAATAAATTGAACACTTCAAACCTTGTATTTATTTGAAAGCAATGGCCACACTGAGCATGTCAGTTAGGGATATGCAGAGATACAAACACCATCTTCACCATTACTTCAGAATCTTAGAGTGTTTTCTTGTGACAGTAATTGTGATGAACAATAAACTGTTAGCACATCATACTGGTTTTTCTAATTTATTTATTCATTTCCTTATTATATTTGACAGAAAGCCTATTTAGTGCCCTCTATGTGTTGAGATTGTGGAACTGTCCTTTTTGTAGGCCTTGGTTTTATTTGGAGGGGATGGAGGTATAGAGCTAATATAATGCTCTTTGGAACTGACAGGGGAAAGAATGAAAAGAGTCTTTCCACTCCATGTTTTCAGGGATGTGCTATAAGTAGAACCATCAAATTCCTGGTTGCCATGGTGAAGTTGATTTGATTGCCCACTTTTCTACAATTTAGAAGATGAAGAAAATAAAGCGGATAATGAGAGGTCCTTGGGTCCAATTTGACTGGGTGGCAGATGTGGTAATGGATAGGGTTTGCTGTAGAGTTCAGCTTATTACAATAAGCATGTGTGGGTACTGAGAGACTAGAACAGCATCACTCAGAGAATATGTGTTTTGCTAGTTTGCAGAAATGGGAGAAAAGAGGTTACATATAGCACAAGGCAAGTATATGTGTGTTGTCTCTCAGTGCAGAAAACACACCAGACCTCTGTGTAGGGAATTAGGCAGAGGAGATTTGCCTGTGTTTCTGTGTGTAGGCTTTTCTGTACACCAGCCAAGTCGCCTAAAAATTGCCAACCTCTATAGCTGTACTTTTCCATATTGCCCTTCGTTAACTGGCTCTCTCTTGACCCCACCTGCAAACCCATACTACACCTTCTATAGGTTGAACTATGAATGACAGTGCATATTCCTACCCTAAACACACCTCCCTTTTTTTAATCTCCCATCATTCTTGAATTACAGTCTGCCCTGAGATAGGAAGGGTGCCATCCCTCAAGGCCAGTTCACTGCAAATACCATAGTTTCTACCTATTCCCCACTCACTATCAATAACTTTTTAGCAAACAAAAGGTACTTGTAATGGCTCAGTGCTTTCACTAAACAACACTTGCATGTTCAAAGTCAGTCATATTATCAATGAAAAAAAACAAAAACTCAACCACCAAAATCTACTTCTGTCAAATGTTATTATCTTTGAAAGTAGTGTTTTAATTTTCTTTTAAAATAAATTATTAAATTTTTAAGCAAATCTTTACATATGAATAAGATGTTGGTGATTGCTTAAATTAGGACACCACTTAATGACCTAATATATATTTTCTGTTTTTTTATATATTTCTTTTAAAATTATTTTTATATGTGACAAGATAATGCATTACAATTTATATTACATGTATTTATTCTTGCCTTGTGCTCTATATAACCTCTTTTTCCACCTTTTTCAAACTAGCAAGACACATATTCTCAGAATGATACTGTGCCAGTCTCTTAGCATGCATACATTCTTATTTCAATAAGCTAAACTCTACAGCTAACCCTACCCATTACGTCATCTACCACCCAGTTAACATGGAACCAAGCACCTCTCATTATCCCCTTCATGTTCTGCATCTTCTAAATTTTAGAAAAGTGGAATATCACCTCAAGTTTCCTCATTTATTACATGTATTGAGCACAATTTTTTACATCTCTGGTTGTACACAAAGTAGAATCATATCTTTTGTGGCTTTATACATGTACATAGGGTGATAATAACAATTATATTTCACTGTCTTTTTTACCTTTATACCCCCTTCCTTCCCCTCTCTCCCCTTTTCTCCTTTTCCTTTATGAAGTTTATGTAATTCTCCCATTCTGTACCTTCCCAAATAATGTTATAAATTAGCATCCTTAAATCAGAGAAATAATTTGGCATTAGTTTTGGGGGGATTTTCAAATTTTACATAGCATTATATTCTTTAGCTCTATCAATTTTTCTGCAAAAGTCATGATTTTACTTACTTTTAATGCTGAATAATATTCCATTGTGCATATATACCACATATTCTTTTTACATTCATCTACTGAAGGGCATTTATGTTGGTTCCACAGTTTAGCTATTGTGAACTGTGCTGCTATAAATATTGATGTGACTGTGTCCCTGTAGTATGCTGTTTTTCAGTCCTTTGGGTACAGAATGAAGAGTGGGATAGCTGGGTCAAGAATGGTTTCTATTCCAAGTTTTCCAAGGAATCTCCATACTGCTTTCCAGATTGGCTGCACCAATTTGAAGTCCCACCAGCATTGTATGAATGTGCCTTTTACCCACATTCTCACCAGCAATTATTGTTGTTTTTATTCTCAAATTACTGGAGTAAGATGAAATCATAGAGTAGTTGTGATTTGTATTTATCTAATTGCTAGAAATATTGATCAATTTTTTATAAGTGTGTCAATTGATTGTATATCTTCTGAGAAGTGTCTGTTCAGTTCTTTGGCTTATTCATTGATTGGGTTATTTTTTTCTTTTTGTTTTCAGATTTTTGAGTTCTTTATATATTCTATAAATTAGTTCTATATCTGAAGAGCATGTGGTAAGAATTTGTTCCCAATTAGTACGCTCTCTATTTACTTCATTGATTATTTCTTTTGCTGAAAAGAACCTTTTTAATTGAAATCCATACTATTTATTGTTGCTTAAATAATCATGGTGCTCTGAAGTCTTATTAAGAAACTCAGGCACTAACGGGATAGATTTGAGCCTACTTTTTCTTTTAATAGACACAGTGTCTCTGGTTTAATTTTTATATCCTTGATTCAATTTGAGGTGAGTTTTTTGCATGGTGAGAGATAGGAGTTTAAGTTTATTTATTGTATATAAATTCCCAATTTTTCCATCATTATTTTTTGAAGAGGATATCTTTTCTCCAATGTACATTTTTGAGGTCTTTTGTCAAATATAAGATAGAACTATGTTATCTATTGTATACCATTAGTCTACAAGTCTATTTTGTTGCCAATACCATACTGGTTTTTTTGTTGTTATTATTAATCTGTAGCATAGTTTAAGGTCTAGTATAATGATGCCACCTACTTCACTCTTCTTGCTAAAAATTCCTTTAGATATCCTGGGTCTTTTATTTTGCCAGATAAATTTCATGACTGCTTTTTCTATTTCTATGAGGAATGTCATTGGGATTTTTATTGAAATCTCATTGAATCTGTATAGTGCTTTTGGTAGTGTGGTCATTTAGACAATATTAATTCTGCCTATTCAAGAAAAAAATTAGATCTTTCCATATTCTAGTGTCTTCTTTGATTATTTTTCTCAGGGTTCTGTAGGTTTCATTGTAGAGATCTTTCAGCTCTTGTTAAGTTGATTCTCAAGGATTTTATAATTTTGATACTATTCTATTGAATAGTTTTTCTCATTTCCTTTGCAGAGGATTTTTCATTGATATATACAGAAATGCCTTTGATATATGGGTATTGATTTTGTATCCTGCTACTTTACTGACTTCATTTACTAGTTCTAGCAGTTTTCTAGTGGAATGTGTTGAGTCTTCTAGGTATAGAATTATATTGTCAGCAAATAGTGCTAATTTGTGTTCTTCTTTACCTATCCATATCCCTTTAATTTCTTTCATCTGTCTAATTGCTCTGGCCAGTGTTGCAAGAATTATGTTAAATAGAAGTGATGAAAGAGGGCATCCCTGTCTTTTTCCAGTTTTTAGAGAAAATGCTTCTATTTTCTGCCATGGTGTCCTAGAATGATGCGTTCCAATGTTGTTGCCATTGGCTATATAATCCATCAAATTGACAAATTCAGTTTTTATGTCAAAGTATCTATATGACAAAATATCACATGCTTGAATCTACTGGATTAGATAGTATAGACACAGGACATTTACCTAATAGCAAGCAATATTGAAGAGTGATGTTCTATAAATCACCAGGGGCAAATATTATGGATAATATGAACTATTTGGAGTTCAAATCTAGCACCTTGCCACAAATACATTGTGGTAACTGTGTTCTAATATAAATTTTCATTAAATAAATGAATAAATAAATAAAATAGAATGGTGTGGATACAGCTATCAGGTGCTACTTTTATGAATTCTGTTCTAGAACATCCACCAGGTTTTACCTGGACTTTTCCAATCACAGTATTTCAAGCACCTCCCTAGAAGGACCCCTCCCATTCTGGTAAAGGCCAGTGACTCCTATGGTGTCATTTGTCAGACTCTGTCTTAACTTCTAGGCTAATGAGGAATATGGCAAACCAGAAAACCACTACCATCACAATTCCAGATAATTTTGTGCATGGGAATTTATAGCCATCATATAAGTCTGAAGCTGCAGGCATTGGGACCACACTTAGAAAACCACTGCTCCAGCAGACTTCAACATTTAGAAGATTGGGGTGTTTTTAGAACATGTACTGGAAGAACATGACTCAAGATCACTTTGTTACAAGCAGGGGATGTTGCTGAAATTAGACACATACCACTACCACCACCACCAACAACAATAACATAAAGCTCTAAAATTGGTTATTGTGGAAATAATGATCAAACAGTATTTTAGATCATTTTTAACCATTAACATCATATTTTCAAAATTTTTCTTATCTAAGCCTTTTAAGAATTTCTCTCTCTCTCTCTCTCTCTCTCTCTCTCTCTCTCTCTCTCTCTCTCCCTCTCCCTCTCTCTCTCTCTCTCACACACACACACACACACAAATATACAAATACACACATTTGTAAGCATGTATAAATATAAACACAGATTTTTTGAGTAACATTTCTGTCAGTTGAAAACAGTGTGTTACAATGGAACTTTGTAGTCACCATAAAATTTCTCATAAATTTTGCACTGCAGAGGACATTTCAGTTTCTTTCAATTTTTGTTGAAATTATTTTTCTTGATTTGTTAGCATCATTTGATTTCTGCTATGAGTGGATATTCCAAATTTCTCTTACTTTATTGTTTTACTTCAATAACACTTATTTCCAAACATTTTATGTAACTTATTATATTGAAAAAAAATTCAGCATCTCATATAAATGTAAGTTTTCAGACAGCAGAAAACTTTTGTCCATTTTTTCTTCTTTGAATCTAATGTACATAAAAAAGTACCTGTAACAAGAAACCTTTGTTATTTCAATAAATTAATGAAAGAAAAATCATATGTGAAAGACCCCTAAGTGACAGAATGGAGTTGGGTGTCTCAGAGAATCCTATGTGTCATAAAGTTTTATTGTGTGATAGGTTACTCCTGCACCAAATAAAACTATTATTTTTAGTGCATATAATAAAATTTCCCTTTCATTTTCTAATTTGTTAGTACTTGTATTTTGGAATCTGTTAGCTTATTTTTGGAATAACAGTCTCACCCCTCCCTCATAAGAAGTTTTGAAGTAAGCCTAATTCTCTAAAAAAATGTTGAGTGGCTCATATTATCACTAGAGTAATGTTTTAAGAGCACAAATCTAATCATATTACTCCCCTGCTTAAACTACTCTTTAGATCCTTGTGTTTACAAAGCTCACTGGCCCAAAATCTTTAAATGAACTCATGGGGCTGCAATTTATAATGTATCTTCATTGTAAAGTAAATTTTGTAATGGCTCTTGCACCCAAGAATTGTGTGCCCAGAAGGGGTAACTTCTGAAACTCAATTTTTACATCATGATAAGGGATTATAATAGATATGATTTTGTATGATCTCCAGGAGAACCAAATAAGAAAATAGTTTTTAATAACTATTCTTGCTGAGGTTAAGCATATTCTGGATATTTTTATAAAAGCACATCCTATTTGCATATACTTTGTATTATGTATTTTGTAACTAATATATATTTAATATTTTCAGCACTGGTCATTGAATTTAATAGAGTCAGTGGTTGATAATATAATATCTATGAGACAGAACCTCAGAAGCCTTTAATGAGATATTTAATTGCCTCAAGGTAATCTGATAGTGAGGGGCATAAGATACCTTGGGAAAGACTGAAGAATTAAATACCCAATTGCAGTGCCAGGCTTCAAGTCAAATAAAAGTTGACATTATCTTCCCAGGGTCAACACTCCAGACTGCATTGTGATACTGAGGAAATTCATATCAAACTCATAATCTCTGTGAGAGGTCCTCTGAGGTATTCTTATCCATGTTTATATAAACAGTAGCATGGAGATTCGGCAGAACTAACATCCCAATATGTGGGGACAGAAGTAAGTGTGTCACCATGGAAAAGGTTTTTTTTTTTTTTTTTGGTATGGTTGAGAATGAATTTTAAATGCCCTTTTCACCATTGGGCCCAATGTATTTTCCATGAAATAAACACCTTTCTGGAAAACTCTGTGGCAGTAACTTTACTTCCGGGTGATCCATCACGTTTATAGCTGATACCCTGATTGCCCTCAACTGCAGATCTTTATGATGTCCACAGCCCTTGATGTTTAAATGCCAGTTAAAGGGTTGCTCTCTCAAGTCTCCTCTCTTAAAAATGCATGCATCTTACCAATTCAAATACACTCCTCTGCCATCACTGTGCCACTTGGCATGCAGGCACTCACAACTGCTGTTTCATTTCATCATGATAATAACCACCATGTGCTCATTCCCTAATAGGAGACACCATTTAGGCCTAAACATATCAATTCTGGGAAGAGCATCATGAGCATGTGAGAGAAACTTTCAGAGACCATTCACTAACAGTGAGAGATGTCAGGTGTTGAGACAGTGAAATGAGGCAAAGTGATGTGGATGTTCCCCACTTTCCTTTGAGCAGAGATATCTCCCTGCAGTAATCATGTATTAAAAAAAAATCCACCACCAATGAATGAACATATTGTAATGTCTTAATATTATCCACTATTATATTAAAAGAGTAATGACTGACCCCTAAGAAATATTAAACTGCATTTTAAATGACATCTGGTGCCCCCTTTTTCTTGAATCACATATTCTTAGGGAAAAGTGTTGCTTTAACTTAGGAGTTGTGACCATTGGGAAAACAACTCTAGAAAAACAATTTTGTCAATGATTACTAAAACTACTTTTGAAATTTTGCATATTATAATTGTAATATACAGAGAAAATAAATTATAAATCATTCATTCAAAATTAATAGCATATTATTTACAAATATTTATATTTTTGCCATTCATATTAGGCCCCAACATGGCTCAGGTGGCACTGGTTTGTTCCCAGTTCATCAAATTAACCATCCTGATATTAGTATGTTGTTCCATATTATATGTGTTTTACTCTATACATCTATGTGGGGATTTCTCTCTCAAAATGTCCCTGAATTTGTAAAAAAAAATACTACATCACCATATGGTTTTTACTCAATAAACTCCTCAAGGATAAATATTTTTATAAAAGAAGATTTTCTAAAATATTTTGTGAGGAAGTAAAGAGCAACACACATAGGAACAGTCCAGAATGTGAGTACATTTTTGCTAGATTATTAAGATAAACTTCTAATGAGGCTGTAGCAAAAATACCCCATAGACTTCAAGAACAGACAGGAGATTTCCTCCTGCTGAACATGTTCTCAAGTCAGAGCTGCACACAACTTGGATACTCCTGAGGCAAAGAAGGCCCATGAGGTCATTGGACTAGCTGTTCTGTCACAGAGAAAACATATACCAGTAATTACCAATTTATACACTTAATACAACTAATAATTACAAAATACTGTCTTGAATTAATTAAATTTATTTTTGAATGAAAATGTTTAATTTTTTAGTAGACCATATTTATGTTACTGCCAGATCAATGAGATTTTACTGTCAGAAAGTGATAACTCAATGCTCTCTGATAAAGAATGTAAGTCAAAGGAGACTTTAAGCATCAATTATGTGTCCCCATGTGAAGTAGCATAACTCTTGTTTATGAGGTTGATGCATTTCTGTATCACCTGACCACAATGATCTCATCTGAAAGAGAACAGAAGTATGGGCACAGCCTGGCACCTCAAGAAACCTTAGTAGACATAAGGCCACAGTGATGTCTTAGAGACCATCTGGAGTACTGCGTACATGGCATATGTTAAGGGTGTCTGAGTGACAGACAA
The DNA here is from genome assembly GCF_052094955.1 of Ictidomys tridecemlineatus. Lineage (NCBI taxonomy): Eukaryota > Metazoa > Chordata > Mammalia > Rodentia > Sciuridae > Ictidomys > Ictidomys tridecemlineatus. The sequence goes on from NW_027521507.1 coordinate 495,577, forward strand.
CTCCCCCATGCTAGGTGTGTGAATGGCAAACCACTTACCCATAGGCACAGCCCTGGGCATGAGGCTGTGTGTTGCAGTCCGTGCTCTTGGTCCGTGCTCTTGCTCCATGGCGTACTGCTCAATTGGTTACTGCATGGAAAGTTGGCCAGAAATTGTATTGGTGGCTGCCCTTAATCTGCTTAGCCACTGCCTGAGTATATACACATAGTAACTGCAAAATGAAATCAGACCTGCTTCCTGCTTGGTCTTTTGAGGTCTTGATTAGCCACTTCATAGCCAGTCTCTTCTACACTGTTCTATGGACTTTCTCACTGGATGAGAGAGAACCCACACAACCATCAGTGCATAGCACTTGTCTTTTGTGAAGGTTTGAAAAAAACTCCTTGTAATGTGACTTTCCTGACCTCTAATGAATGTCGGTATGTTTAACATCTCCATCACCACATTTTTGATATTTGGATATTTTCTCACTTAATCCTTGTACCAGGGAAGGTTATTTCTCCATGAATTCCTCCAATTCCTCACTTCTCTGTAAGCATTTGTAAGCCTGGGGAATAATGAAAAGCACTTTCTCTATCCTGCCATTCTCCAGAATGACAGTCCCTTCACGCTCTTTTAAGCAGCATTCAGCTTGTCAATGAGGTGGCATTTTTCTTTATCTATGCAGAGGTTTTCACTTTTATTCACACTGCTTTCACATCTTACCTGCAAGTCAACCTCTAACTGATGGAACAATTCTGAGTGAGAAAATAAAAAACTCACCAATAAAGTGATGATAGGTAGGCCTACTGACCTCTTATATAGAGGTTATAAAAACTGAGTTGTGGTCTCAGGTTATTGGGAGAAAATAACTTCAGTTTCAACTCACTAAGCTTGTCATATTTTAGCCTAAACTCAATCTCCACAGGGAATTCCAGCTCCTCCAAGGCATCTATTCACCACAGGACTCTGCAAAGAAACCATGGATCCACTAGCTACAACATAAACCAGGGGCTCATTCCAACATTTGCCTGGGACCAAACCAAACCACTAACTGTTCCTCTTCTGCAGGATTCAACACCCTTGCAATGAAAGTCATATTCACTAATGAAAAAAAATCTAGTACAATTTTCAACTGCCTTGACCATATGCAGCTTTGCTTTGATTTTGATCAACATAGTAATCACTAATAAAACATTTTAGACTAAAAAAATCATGATAAACAATTTTTAAAATATTTATTTAATAAATATTTATTTTCTAATTGTAGATGAACACAATTCTGTTTTTTTCTAAGAGAGAGTGAGAGAGGAGAGAGAGAGAGAATTTTTAATATTTATTTTTTAGTTCTCGGCGGACACAACATCTTTGTTGGTATGTGGTGCTGAGGATCAAACCCGGGAAGCACGCATGCCAGGCGAGCGCGCTACCGCTTGAGCCACATCCCCAGCCCCAAACACAATTCTTTATTTCATTTATATGTGGCACTGAGGTTTTAACCCAGTGCCTCACATGTGCTAGGTGATCACTCTACCACTGAGGCAAAATCCCAGTCTCTCATGATATACACTTTGATGTCTACATTTTTTTTCATAATAGTGTTTTGATTCATCCATGTTTTTCTGTGGATAAGCAGTTTACTTATTTTATTTAATCTATTTATTTATTTATTTATTTATTTTGCACCATGGATGAAACCTAGGGGCACTGAGCCACATCCCTAGCCCTTTAATTAATTAATTAATTAATTAATTTTTTGACAGAATCTCTCTAATTTTCTTAGAACCTTTTTAAGTGGCTGAGGCTGGATTTGAATTATGATCCTCCTGCCTCAGCCTCCCAAAGTTCTGGGATTACAGGCATCGCTCTCATTAGTATCATTGCTATTTAAATATTCAAGTATTGTTGTTTGTACCAGTTTTAGTTTCACAACTTTCACATAATTTTTTCCTTAAAGTTACTGAACTTTCATTTTATTTATATTTCTACATTAATGCTTCAATTACATCAAATCTAGATTTAATGAGTTTGATTAGTTTATTTGCATACTTGCATATATCAGGCTTTGATTGAATACACCTCTTTTGATGTCCCCCCCTTCTCTCTCTCATCCCAATATATTTTACAAATAATCTGTCTTTTTCTTCTTCTCATTGCCCTTCCTTTACTTTCCACAAGGGAGAGAATTTGTATGTTACAAATATTTTCGTAACTAATTTTATGTGACACCTTAATATCTAATTACATCAATTGTTCTGCAAATAAGATGTTTCATTCTTCCTTATCACATAATATAGGTCCATTGTGTGTATATGACACTTTTTTCCCCCTACATCTGTCTTTGGAAATGCAGCTATGTTGATACCATATCTTGTTGTAAATAGTACCACATTAAACATGGTTATGAAGGTATCTCATATGTATGTCCCAAATATATATACCAGGAGTATATATCCATTTCCATATATATATATATATATATATATATATATATATATATATATATGGAAATCACCCATCTTGGGGTGAGATAATATCCTAATGAAAGTTTAAAGTGCATTTACATAATTGAAGATCATGTTAAGCCCTCCTACCACACATACTTTTTTGGGCACCATAACATCCAGTTTCCTGCCCCTACCCCACCCAACCCTGTAACCTAAAAAGTGGTCATGATCCTGGCCTTCTCAGGTAACCCACAGCCCCTCTACTGTCATCTAATGTAGAGCTACTGTTATGTGAATAACCCTGTCCTGAGCTTCCAGGATCCCTGGGTGTTGAGAGCCACAGCCAAAGGGGCCCCAGCAAACTTCCAGCTGCCGGCTGATGATCCAGCTGCCAGCAAACTTCCAGCTGCCGGCTGATGATTGGCTCACAGTGGCCCCAGCAACATCTAGCTGATTGGCTCCTCTGCAGGGATGTTCATTGGGCTGTTTCCCTGTCCTTCAGACTGCCAGCTGATGATTGGCTCACAGCGGCCCCAGCAACATCTAGCTGATTGGCTCCTCCACGAAGCTGCTCATTGGGTGACTTCTTTGGCTCTGCCCACGCAACCAAGGAGAATTGGGGGAGGTTGAGAGGCTGGTGGGAGGGGGAGAGGCTTGTGGAAGCCGGTGGTGGCAGTTGGGCTCTGAGGGTTTTTCCCTGGAGCTGTTTTGTTTGGCGTTTGTAGTTCTAAAAATAAAGTTAGTTTCTTTTTGACAAGTGGCTCCTGATTTGTGCCAAGCCAGACTTTGGCACCTGGGTCTATTAAGGCCTTGGGCTCAAACACTGGTGCCCACCTCCCACCACTTTTAACATTAGAAAGAGGTCTGGCTCACTTCAGGGAAGCTAAAACACACACTGGAACCCACCTGAGCCCAGCCTGGCCCAGAGCACAACCTGTCTTTCCCCATCTCCTTCTGTCAGTATGAAGGTGGTACACTCTCCATTGCCCAGGGAACAAGGGCCACTAGAGTTGTGCCACCACCAATTTTTGCCACGCTTAGCACAGTAAGGCCACTCAAAAATTCCTGTTGGCATTCATATAGCTACTTTTGTTTGAAGACATATGGAGAGGGGCAGGAAGGAGGAAAACTTCTGCACCCACACCAGGTCAAGAAAAAGACTGAGCAGATCCTGACACCAAACCAGCTTCTCTTCTAGGAATTCTTGGGCCTGGAAGCCTGAAGTGAGAGGGAAATGTCAGGCCCAAGTGGGGAAGACAGCATCAGCATGGGAATGGCTTGGGCAGGTGAGGGAGAAAGAGCCAATGTTCACTGTATTCAAATGATGGACATTGTAGCTAAGATAAAGATTAGTTTCCAACTATAGGTAGATGCAAACTATTATTGAATTAAATAGTTTCTATTTGAGTTTCTTTACAAAAGTCTTTTTTTTCTTAAGTTATTTTGTTCTCAGGTTAGAGTATTAACAGCAGATACTTTCAGTTCATGGGAAATATAATTTTTAAAAAACAAAGAAACAAAAAGAATTCTTTGAATTAATACTAATGCTGTTAATGGAGGAAAAAATATTTGTTGAGACACATAAGGAAAATTGACAATATTAAAATCATGTTTAGGATAGACTAGAAAGAAATCATAATTAATAAAATAATAAGTGCAAATCATCCAGAAATATTTTTAAAAATTTGAAAATGCCTTTCCCCCACAAGCCTGCAAAACCCTAATTGGATTTGGTAGAAAATAGCAGCATAAAATCTTTTAGGTTCTAAGGTGGAGACTAAAGAACAAGAAAAACTGTTGATGGTTTCAGAAGTTCTTTTTCTTCTTATGAGCTTTTTAAAAATTATTATTACTTTTAATTTGGTGAAGAGGTACTGAAAAACTTCAATGGCCCAGGGGTATTTGCCCCACCTCTCCACTTCCTACTCCTTACACATGTATTTTTTTTCTTCTCAGTCCACCATTGATGGAGGAGGAGCAGGAGTAGTTGGGAAGGAGGAGTTGGAGAGAAGGAGGAGGAAGGGAGAAGAAGGAGTTGGGGAGGAGGAGAAGGAGGAGAAGGAGAGGAGGGAAGGAAGAGGAGGAGGAGTTGGGGAGGAAGAGGAGGGAAGGAGGACTTAAAGAGGAGGAGGAGGAGTTTGGAGGAGGAGAAGGAGAGGAGGGAAGGAGGAGGAGAGGAGGGAAAGAGGAGGAGGAGAAGTAGGAGTTGGGGAGAAGGAGTTGGGGAGGAGGAAAGCAGGAGAGGAGGAAAGCAGGAGAGGAGGAGGGGGAGGAGGAGGGGGAGAGGGAAGAGAAGGGGGAGGGGAGGAGGAGAGGGAGGAGAAGGAGGAGTTGGAGCAGGAGCGGGAGGAGTTGGAGGAGGAGGAGTTGGAGCGGGAGCGGGAGGAGTTGGAGGAGGAGGAGTTGGAGCAGGAGCGGGAGGAGTTGGAGGAGGAGGAGTTGGAGCGGGAGCGGGAGGAGTTGGAGGAGGAGGAGTTGGAGCAGGAGCGGGAGGAGTTGGAGGAGGAGGAGGAGGAGGAGGAAGAGGAGGAAAAAACGGTGTTGGGGGAGGATCTCCATTGAAATTAACAGCCAGGCAGCAGTTGTTAATAGGGGAACATGGCGGCCACAGCCTCAGCTACAGCTCTGGCCAGGAAGGTCAGCGCCCATGGCACCCAGCACTTGACAGTGGGACTGACTGGAGCCGGTAACCGCGCCTTCCCCAGCTGGGAGTCAGGCGGGGCAGGGGAGGGGGCGGGCGTCGGGTCCCCACTCCCAACCATGACTGCCCTTGCTGCGCGGAGCTCAGAGGAGCCTTGAAACCCGAGAGGGCTGTTATTGGGTGCGGGCACCACTGCCCGAGTGTGACGAAAACGGTAGTTGCATCCCAGAAGCCACGGACCTGGGGAGTTGGGTTTGGGAGTGGGGAGGGCTGGATGCTGCTGGGGAGACGCGGAGTCCCCGGGACAGAAAGGAGGACTCCAGCTCCTTGTGAGAGCACTCGGGAGACGAGTCCCAGAGCACGAGGCGGGCAGAGGCTTCAGCCAGGTGCGGGCCAGAAATGAGCGCCCAGGAGGCGCGGCGGGTAGACAGGGCTCGGAGCGGCCCCCACTGGAGGAGCGAGTGCCTGCTGCCCAGAGGCTCAGGCTCTCTGAGGGCAGCGCGGCTAAGCTGGGCAGGTGACTCCGAGAAGGTGCATTGTTTGAGGGAAAGGCTTTGCGACTGCAGGGCAGGGTGGCTAAGGGGAAGTGATGGAGATGTGTGGAGGTGAAGCGGAGTGTCCAAGCCCACGGGCTGAGCCTCTAGGAGGAGGAGGTGGAGAAGAGGAGGAGGGAAGCCCTGGCCTGGCAGGCGGCTGGTCCATGTCAGCGCTGGGGCAGGGGGCAAGGGGCACCACTCGCTGGGGGCTGATGGGAAGGAGCTGCAGCGGGCAGGGCGGCATCGTTCTGGGCGAGCTGGCCAGGCCGCGGTGGGGCAGGGAGCCTGGGGCCAGGCCTTACTGAGGACAGGGAACCAGGGGGCCGGATCGCGGAGGGGGAGGGGCCTGGGGCAGGGCCTTGGTGTAGGCAGAGAGCCCAGGGCTGATCTGCAGAGGCGGCAGGGAGCCTGGAGCCCAGCCTTAGTGGGGCCGGGTCTTGGGAACCAGGGGTCGGGCCTAGGTGGGCCAGGGAGCTGGGGGTGGGGCTGCGTTGGGCACGAGGAGCCTGGGGCTGGCTGTGTTGTTGCTGAGCTGCGCTCACACCTGACTTCAGTTTTTGGGTGCAGGCATGTGTGCTGGAGGCCTGCTGGGGCAAGGCGGGGGGGGGGGTGGGGGTGGGCAGGAGGGGACCACCCATATTTCTTTAGCTTGTCCCTCACTTGTTTTACAAAATAAATTAGGCACAAATGCTAAGTCCTGTGAGGTAGCTAGTGTCCAGTGGCCTGTCTTCAGTCTCCTGCAGTGAATTGAAGGCAGGGCTGTGTAAATAGCCTTTCTGCTCCTCTCTCTGTTCTTAGAAGTGTGACTGTGTGGAGGTTTAACAGTGTCCACACCAGGAGGAGTACCTGTCTGGGTGTTCACTGAACTCTTTACTCTGGGCACTGCTGCTGTTTGCAGAAGGCCCAGAGGGCAACCAGAGACACTCATTTCACAGCAGAAGTTGAGACTCTCACTTTGGTGAGAGACTCCGATAGCACAGGCAACGTGCCTCCTGCGAAAGAAATGATTTCAAAGTATGTGAGATATTTTTCTGCACTAATCTAATATTTAACTACTTTTTGTAGGCTTTATGTTATCTAGTTCATGTTCTTTATTGGCCAGTAATTTTTTTCCCATGTATACATAAAATCATGCCAAAGGTACTCTGTGTAACCTTCTCATCCCAGCTAGCACCTGCCTGGTACCTGAGGAGGAGGAGGAGGAGTTGGGGAGAAGGAGTTGGGGAGGAAGAGGAGGGAAGGAGGAGGAGAGGAGGGGATATAGATATCTCTTTGTTGCAATGCCTTTTTGTGTTCTTTGGATATAGATATCTCTTTGTTGCAATGCCTTTTTGTGATCTGCAACAAAGAGATATCTATATCCAAAGAGTATTAAGAAGGTAAAAATAGTATATATAAATTAGCACTTTAAACTCCAAAAAAGGTATTTGGAATAATAGACTGAATTAGAAAGAAACAAGCCTGCACTGTAATTGTAGTTCTCTTAGAGACATAGACTAGAGCAGGCACCACATGAACTGATTTTTAATTTGTAAAATGACGTAGTTAATTTGCTGAACTCCAAGATCTTTTCAGCTCAAAATTGTATTCATGGAGTTCTAAAAAAATGTTTCTTTATGAAAAGAACCAATCCCTCTCAATTTATTTTTTATTCATTATAATTAAATCATTCCTTTTTACATGGGATAAAAAAAGAAATTATTAAATTTATTTGAATACATCTGAATAACATTTGGTTATGCAGTCTGCCTATTTTAATGTTACTATGACTTGCAAAATTGAAAACTGTGGAGGAATTCTAAGTTAATGGAAAAATCTCTAAACTTCTTTAAGGACATTCATCTCAAAATGTGGTTTTAAAATTAAGCACTTCACCATCTGACACAAGAAGAGAAAGATAAGAAACAAAATAAAATACTAGCAAACTCTGAAGAAAACTCTTTCCAAAATTAGACTTACTAATCTTACATGAGAACCTCCATTTTCTACAGAGGGCTTATTCTTTAATATACAAGACTCCCTCTCCTCCCCACTAAACTTAGAAAAGTACACTGGTTTCTTGGGGCTTCTGCCCAAGTTTCTTCCTTATGAACCACTGACATTTCTGCAAACCTCCTCTAAATATTGTGAGAGATAGAAGTGGCTTTTTATTTGGAAAAGTAGTTGTGATTTAGGATTATCAGTGAAAGCCTGTGGGGCTTTATTGAATCATGTCAACAGCTGTCAGTAATAATGCGTACTTTGCTGGCCACAACATAATGTATAAAACAGTGTTATAAATCGGAAAAAAATGTTTTTTTCATAATTTATCAGCATTATTATGGCACAAAATAATGCACTCTTATCAATAATACAGAGCTCTTTCTGAGCATTATGTGTTGTAGGTAATAAATTCAGCCTGTTCTCTGGCCTGCCAGAAGAGTTGTAAAGCAGTATATATTAGTTCACCCTTGTGATAATAAATAATTTTAGTATGTCTGTAGGCTCTAGCTAACATTTACTCTGAGGTCTTAAAGAACAGTGTGCTCTAAATGGTTCCAGAAGTATTTATACTGGCTCTGACTCTCCTTGGTAATGTTTCAGTGAATGATATGATCAGATAACAAGTAGCAGTATTTATCAAGTATTGATATAGTGATATCACCTGTAGTTTTATTGCCTGGAGTAGCTGATTTTGACTTAATTGGATCTGTAGTTCTTTGTGTCTATTTTTAATATGATTTTTTAAAAAGTGGTTTATACACTTGTGCACCTGTTCTAATACATATAACCCTTCTTTCTCAGTTATTTTTGCATGGATCAGAAATTGATAAGTCTTTACTGTTCTTGTTTTATCCTCTTGAAAAATTACAGACACCCTTATAGGAAATGTTTCTCTTGAAAATGAAATAGCCATCAATTCATCACCTTTTCATGTGTTCCAAATGGTAACATCTGCATTGGTAGCAAATCACAATTGATTATGTAAATAGAATTTAGAGACATGTTTACATAAACTTTGTGATAATAACCAAACTTTCTGTGTTTATTAATTTCTCCTATAATGACAGTAAGGGCGGTGATTTGTGCATAGGAAGAAAAACTCTGACATTAAATCATTCTTTTGGCTGAGAACATACAACTGAATTTTAACATGTTACAATTTTCTCACAGGAAAAGAAAAAAGAAAAAAATTATAAGAGGCACTTTATTGAAGATAATAGCTTTTCTAAAAGGGGTAAAACATTTCATTTTGTTTTTATTTTCTTAAAACTTCATAGACTAATTCTGAGAAAGTGCTTAAGCACTTCCTTTTATATATATATATATATATATATATATATATATATATATATATATATATATATATATATATATTTGGATGTTGATGGGCCTTTATTTTGTTCATTTATTTATATGCAGTACTTAGATGGAACCTTGTGCCACAAACATGCTAAGCAAGTGTTCTACCACTGAGTCACAATCCCAGCTCCAGGCACAATCCCAGGTCTTTCAGGTCTTTCTTGATGTATAGAATTTCTCACCTATGCCTCTGCTGTCTTGATCTAAGTATCCATACATTTACTTCACACTGATAAAGTGATTTGATGCACATACACAATACCATTTACTGCAACAAAACAGCATGGTTTATAACTTAAATCCATTTTAAGCATTTAAGCTAATTAGAGTCATAAAGCTATAAGAATAGGGCCTTTTAATCCACTGGTATATTAACCTATATAAGATGGGTGGGCTTTTTATACAAAAATTTTGAAGTAGTCCTGAAGAATATTTGGATTGAAACAGGTGGAAAATAATGGTTGAGGCCCACTGCTCTTTTGTGTTGCACTAATATTAATGCAGAGACCATTAGGAGCACCACAACTAGCTGAGCTGAATAAAGATGGCCACTTTCTAAGAAAATCAGAATTTATATAATACAGAACCTTTTAGATCACATCAGGTTTACTCCTTTGGAAAGCAAATGTGTAAGCCATGCAGCTCACAAGACATGACAAGGCTCATCCACATTCCACATGGCTTGTACGTGGTGCTGAGGATCGAACCCAGGGCCGTGCGCATGCCAGGCGAGCGCGCTACCACTTGAGCCACATCCCCAGCCCCCCCAAACACACCTTTTATTTAAAATATAGAAATGACTGGATTTTAAAAGCCAGTCATGTAAAAAAATTCAGACATTTTAAAATAAAAGTAAACAGATCACTCACATTATATTTTGAGAGAGAGAGAGAGAGAGAGAGAGAGAGAGAGAGAGAAGTTTAATATTTTTTAGTTTTCGGAGGACACAACATCTTTGTTTGTATGTGGTGCTGAGAATGGATCCTGGGCTGCATGCATGCCAGGCAAGTGCGCTACAGCTTGAGCCACATCCTCAGCCCCAGGTTAATACATTCTTAAAAAGAAAATGCTATGTAATAACCATAGCAATGGTATATTAATTTTAAAGAGCTTTTTAAGCTACTCTTTTAATACATATTTTCTCTTATCTTTCTAAAAACTTCTAGAATGTGTAAATTTATAAATATGCACATTGAGAAACAAGAGATCCTATGGCAATAAGTAATATATCAAAGTGACAAAACCTGATAAATTCAGTGCTAGAATTAACAGTTTTCTTGAATTGCAGGTCAATAATGTCTCTAATGCAGATAGTAAGCAAAAACATTAAAATAACTAAATAACTGTAATTGAAATGATTCAGCAAACTATTTGGCATGACCATATATGTCCTCAATTTTAATCAAATATATATTAGATTTATTTTATAATACATAGGTTAATTTATTCCTTTATGATCATTATCTCTTCCTTGATAAAAGACCTCTAGTAAACATCCTCATTTGGCCTCAGGATGTACGTACAGTAACAAAAAAAACTCAATAGTTCTTTCTATTATATTCATAATATATTTTTCACATATCCCCAAGGCCTTTCACCTACTGGTCAGTCACATACAACAAGCAATATGAAAGTTCATGAAGTTTTGCAGTATAACATTGTTATCCTTCCACGCTATTTCTAAGAATTCTGTGTGCTTTAATGAAAACATAAAGGAAAATGAATATGTATTTTTAAACCCAGAACTTGAAATGACACTGGACTTAAGAGATCAAGTTTATGAAGACAGGAGTTATGTGTTATGGCTTCTGTTTATCTGCAGAAGAGCTGTCAAGGTGAAAGGGGTTGTGTGAGAATGGCTTTAGGCCTGAGCCTAAGCAACTCCTGTAATGCCAGATTCATGGGACCCCAATAGACCTCCAGGAGCTGAATCTGATGCAATCACACAAGAGTGTTTATTGTAAGCTCAAGCCTGGACTCACAACCATTTCAGATGCAGTGGTACCAAAGAGTGAATCTCGGCCCTTAGTTCAGTGAGGATTAATAGATTTTGGGGGATACTATATGCATCACAACATCACACAGCCAATCATTTCACATCACAGAAAAGTCAAACTCTTAACTTTGATTAGCACAGTCATTGGCAGGAACAAGTTGGGTAAGGGTGATTGGTTAATTCAAGTTGTGGATACATTTGAACTAATTGGTTTAGGCCATGAGGGGTTGCAGGAGTGTATATGATAAACTTTCAGAGTTTCCTAATCATGTTACCAATCAACAAAACTACTTGGAAGGTCACCTGTGGGTTCAGGTATTTTCTCTGTCTCATGCTTTTTGTGGTAGCTAGGGGATTGCTATGGGTCCTAACCTAGTGTAACTGAGTCAGAATCACTTGGCATGGAAGATCTCTCCAGTTATTTACAGACAAACAACTCAGCAGGGTGGGTATGTGCCTAGGAGCACTCTGGGGTTTTCCACCCACAAGGGTAACTCCCCCCTTTGGACAAGCTTTGCTCTGAGGTAGAGGCCGGTTTCTCAAAAATGGAGTCACATCAGTTTCTCACTCCATTTAAAAAACTCCATTTTGAAACCTGAGGTCATTATTAGAGGTCATTTATCACCAGGCACACCCACAGAGCCCTCTAATATGGCCTCAGACAAATTACTTCCCCTCACCCTGATAAATTGAATAAAGCCTCTGGCAAGCTTTCCTCTCCTGATAAGAGTGAAAGGTGAGAATATCAGGATGGAGACCACCAGATCAGATATTTCTGACCTCAGGGTAAATGATGTCATGGAGAAATGTGGTGGCACCTTATAAGAATTACAAGGTGTGGTAAAAAAAATCTCCAAATTTAGTATAAAAAATAGAGTGAATAAACAGGGATTCAGCCAGCCTAAACAAGTATGTACTCCAGTTGGAGAGCCTGATGCGGACCTACACTGACATTCCATCACTTGCCATCATTTTCCTATTCTCTGTGTGATCCTCACTGCTCTCAAACTCTACCGCCTTGTCTGGACCTTTGTGAGAGCTGCAACTTCTCCCTGTGACTCTCTCCTCAACTGGTGATCCACTCCACACCAGATGCTCATCAGTTCAAAATCTTGTAGGTGGCAGAGGAGATTACAGTGACTAAGCCTTTAATCTCTCCTACTCTTGGCTGTGCCCTTCCAAAGCCTGATTTTAGGTAGTTTTTACTGAGTCTCTGGAAACAAAGAATTGAGAAACAGAATGCATCAGTGGAAAGCTTTCCAACACTCATCCTGGTGAATATATAAATAGACTGCTACTTGCTTTCCAGATAGGCAACACCTACTATGTTCCTAAGTTTTTGTATTTTTCCAGAATTTTGGCCACTCTCCAGAAGGGGCTTGTGGTTTTGTGTCCAAGATATGTACCAGCTCCAAGCTCTGTGAAATGGCCATGTCCTGGATTACTGAAAAGAATGCCAAGCATCTCAGAAAATGCAGAAATCAGTGTGACCTTTAAGGCTCTCAATGGAGAAACCCTGCTTGGCTAGATAGCAACTCAAGTAGCATGATCAGGAGCTGTCAGTGACCTAGTGTTCATCTTGTGGAAAAGTCTGTCCCTGGGCTTCTTTCTTACCTATTGTTCAATTTCCCTGCTTGTCAGGAAGGTCTTTGCCTCAGGCCACCCCTTTGTGAAGCCTCAAGAAAGCAGTTTCAAAATGGAAATGAAGGGGCCTCACCTGTGGCTCTTTGGTAAAGTGCTTTGTGAAGGGATGTGTCTGAATCAACCTCTTGGCACTGTGTGAGGTGTGGATTAGATTCTCAGAACCCCATGAAACTAAATAAACATCCCATGTGTCCATCCAAAAGTATAATTACAGAAAAGAACAGTAATTTTGGATTAAGTCTCTCGCCTTTTTCTGGTAAGGCTCCTGACCTCTATTTAGTGAGAAAAGGGATTCTTTGGTCAAATGAGGTGTTCCAAGCCCTGCAGTTGCTAGCATATATGTGGTTGGGTTTTTTCATGACTGCAAGACACATAAAGAATCTACCCCCAGCAGTCAGTAGGCCTCTAATTTGAGAAGTAGGGCAGTATTAAACGAAGTCTCCTACTTAATCTTATCTAAAATTAGTCAAGTTCCCAATGAAGCTACAGATACAAAATTTCTATCAACATTCTCTGTTTGATTTGCCAAAGTCAGTTGTAGTCATATCATATGGAGTGATAGTCATATCCTTTCACTAACTTTAGCATCCCAGATCTGGTCTCTTTATTTTTCAAAGCCAGCTTCCCAGTTCCTTCTCTGCCTCAAGGCCTCCCATTCCCATGGGTGAGCCCACTGCCCCTTGTCTAAGGCAGTGTATTCTTACTTGAGTAACTCCTCATGCTCTGTCTAGTGAGTGTCTCCTTCAATTATCTGTTCACAAAAAGAACATGGAACTACAAACTTTGTCATTGCATCCATCTGGCAAGAACACCTTTCATGATTAGAAATTGAAAACAACTAGAAATAGAAGAAATAAAAACAGCTGGATGATATGGTGTATACCTGTAATCCCAGCTATTCAAAGTCCAAGGCAGAAAAAACATAAGTTCTAAACCACCTCAACCCCTTGACCAGATTCTGTCTCAACATTTTTGAAAGGGTCAGGATTTAGTTCTGTGGTTGGGAGAATGCCTACCTAGCATGTGTGAGACCATGAATGCAATTCTTGATACTGAAAAAAAAATGCAAACAACAACAAAATAAAGATCACACATAAGAAATGACTTTCTAATACATTAAATAATCAAAAAATAAAATATTTTTCCCCAAATGGAACAAAGCCCCAGGCTGCCTCCAGGGCAGTCATTGCCAGTCCACCCCAGAGCACTCCACCAGCCCCACCTTGTTCTCCAGCTGGGCACCTTCTGGGTTGACCAACAGGGGACAGGTTTCCCTGGGCTCAGCTCAGAAGGGCCTGTCTAAGGCTGTTTGAGTCATGCTTGGCTGGTCTTTAGCCTCCCTGGGGGTTACCTGTGCAGACACTGGCCCAGGAGGTCCCCAAGACTAACTCACCAGCCACACTGTCACCTGCAATGTGTAATGTAGAGAAGTGTTGTAGTGTGACTGTACCCAAGGCCAGGGCAGGGCCAACAGGGAGAAAAATACTGATAATTATCCCCAAATAAATAGATGAATAAAACTTCCCCACCCACATGACACTCAGTCATTGGGTCAAGAGAGTCTAGCAAAGCCCAGATCTGGGGTCTGAGGGACCCCAATCTACCCACTGTTGTCACCCAGGAGTTGACATCAAACAGCCACACCAGCTCCGTGTCCACAGGGCCTGTTAGGTGGCCCTCAAGAAGGCCCAGGCGCAGCTCTTCTGTTAGTCTCCTGGGGGACCTTCCCAAGCCCCAGTGTCATCAGCACCCCCTGGAACCTGGAGGTGCAGAGGGGGTGCTCTGGGCCTCCTGTCAGACCCTCAGTGATGTCAGCTCATTCCTGCCACAGGGCCTCAGCACAGGCGGCTCCCCTGGCCTTCATGCTGAGACTTCTAATGCTGCCTGCAGTCTTCACCATCCAGCCGCCTTTCCGACCAGGATGCCCTCCTCCCCTACTCTTCGGCTCCTCTTCACTTCCTCAGGGTCACCTACTGAATCTCCCAGTTTGACCTCCATGGTGTTTCCTTTGCTCAATGTAGGTCTTCCCACTCAACAGGGAGCCAGCAGGGTCCAAGGTGGTACCTGCACTATTCCCCAGGGCTGTAGAGCTGACCACAGACCTAGCATATAGGTGCTCAATAAAACGACTGCTGGCTGAACTCACTGATGGGCGGAGTCGGTGCTTGGGACTCTGTGCTGTGGGTAAAGGAGTGAGTGGCCATAAGGTATGTAGAAAGGTCAGTCTCATGTTCATCACACGAGTTGGCTCTGACCACATGCCCAGCCCAAGGCCTGATCCGGAAGGAACTTTCACAGTTTCTTATTGAGTTGTCCTGTGTAGAGTGCAGAGTAGGCTCCACACAACCGAGAACTGCCAAGTGCACACAGCCCTGACACACCCACAGGGACATAGGGGACAACGATGACCAGGGGCCTCCAGGATGGTCTGAGGTGAGGAAAACAAGGCTCAGAGAGAGTGATACGCTGCCCCAAGGCCACACAGCACTCTGAGGCAGGCTTGCACAGGACTCGGAGCTCTGGTCTTCATACTCCCATGGTGGCCATGTGTCCCCATGAAGATTCCTTCCCTTGTGGCCATTGCTACATGGCCATATGTAGAGAATCAGATGTGACTGCGTTATTATTACTGTCCTTGATGGAGTTTGCCTGCAAACAGGATATTCTGTCAAGATATAGAAAGGCAACAACAGACATGCTTGAAAACGAGGTGTCTGCTGACCTTGGGAGGGCTTGCTCGCAAACGAGAGGCTCCTTCAAGGTTTAGATAGGTAACAACAGACATGCTTGAAAGTGAGGTGTCTGCTGACCTTGGGAGAACTTTCCTGCAAATGGGATGTTCTGCCAAGTGGGCTTGGAGGGCACTGAGAAAAATTTTTTATCTGTTCTAAACAAAGAGCAGAGCTCAGCATACTCCAGGCTGAGAGTAGATTAGCCATGAGAAGCGGGTCACTTCTGACTAGAAAGTAAAACTTCTGTGTGCTATGTTTAATTAGCTGAAAGACCTGATTTATTGATGTTGGAAGGCTGCCTTCTTTGTTCACAATACTATAAAAAAGATTGCTTGTACATAATAAAAGACTTTTTTCTGCTGCTGCTTTGCTTGCTCTGCTTCTTCTTTTTCTTTCTTTTCTCATGCTGACCTGCAAGTGAATTACTGCAACACCATAAAGGGTCTGGGGGCTCCAGAATGGTTGGAGAGGTCAGGCACACCCCTATCCCTAACCCCAGACCTCAAGCCTGCCTCATGGTGATCTACGGTGGCTGCTTCGCGGCACTGTGGAGTCACCACTGACTGGCAGCTACCCCAGGGACCCCAGTCCATTCCAGCTTGACCGAGAGGCCTCAGGGGGTGCTCTGTGCTGACCTTATTCCAGATGAGGAGGGTGAGGCATGGAGAAGTGCCGGCCAGCCCTGTCTGAGCCGCGCGGCCGGTCTGGGAGGAAAGAAGTGGTTTACTGAGCACCTACTGCGTGCTGCTGGGAACCACCCCCACCACAGAGACCAGGGAGCAGAGGCCGACTCCACACAGGGGGAGACCCATTCTGGCTCCCAGTTGGAGGCTGGCTACTCTGCTTCAGCCAAAGGCCAGGGAGGCCATGCAGAGGGCTGTGGCGAGGGGCAGCGGCCAGCCCAGGGCCCCTGGTGGGTGGCCGAGGAGGCCAGGGGGATGGGCCCCTTCAGGCCACGTGCCCAGAAGCCATTAACTCACCAGGCTCCATCGAGGTCAGCACCCTCATGTCCTGTCCCTTCCCCAAAGCCACCTATGAACACTGTGCCCCAGGGACTAAGCCTTCCACCTGAGCTCCTGGGGACCTCCTGCCCCGTGTGGGTCACCCATCCTCACTCCTACCGGGGGCAGGAGCAGTGTGGTTTCCCGTCTGTTTCCCTGGAGACACAGGAGAGGTGACAGGAAGGATCCTGAGGGCAAAGACAGTCACCTAGACAACACAGCGGCCCATCTCAGCCCCACGCCGCCCACAAGCCCCAGACTCCGACACCAGTGAGGACTCACCTCACAGGGGTGAGGACACCACCTGGCCAGGAAGTCCTGCTGCAAGGCATGTTCCTGCCCAGAGGGGACAGGTCGGTCTACCTGTCCCACCCCTGGACAGAACCCCCAGGCCAGCAGGGATGGCTGGGCAGGCTGGGTGCCAGGGGCCCACGGGGAGGCAGGGGGCAGAGTGGGGGCCACTGGTCCCCGAGCCAAGCAGCCCCTATGCTCATGGGAGCAGGGGACACTGTGACCCAGGACTGTCACCAGGGAGGATGACGTGGAAAGGGACAGGCAGCACGAGGGCCCTGGCAGCAGAGAACAAGGGACAGAGAAGAAAGTTGGGGCCCAGGGCTCAGGAGAAGGGACAGCGGAGCCCAGACACAGAGGCCAGAGAGCACAGAGCTAGGACCAAGGACCCAGAGGACACAGGACTGGCAGGGAGGGCAGGAGATGGCCTCTGGAATAATGTCAGGAGGGAAAGGCCAGAGGCATCCACTGATGTACATCTAGGCTGGTTCCATAATTTGGTTATAAACATAGTTATGTATGTATCACTACAGTAAAATGACTTTAATTCTTTAGGATAAATAGTGAATCATATGGTGGTTACATACCTAGTCTTTTGAGGAACCTCCATACTGATATACCCAGTGGTTCTACTAATGTATAATCTCACCAACAGTGTAAAAGTATTTTTCTGCACATCCTCTCTAGCATTTAATATTGTTTGTATTCTTGATGACTGCCATTATGACTGGTATGAGATAAAATTTCAATGTAGTTTTGCTTTGCATTTCTCTAATTTCTAATGATGTTGAACATTTTTTAAAATATATTTGTTGGGCATTTGTATTTCTTCTTTTGATAAATGCTGTTTCATTTGACCTTTTATTAATTGGTTTATTGGGGGGTTGAGGTGGGGTTACAAAGTTTATTGAGTCCTTTATATGTCAGAAGTGTAGCTAGCAAAAATTTTCTCCTACTCTGTAGATTCTCTATTCACATTCTTAATGGTTTCCTTACTGTACAGAAGCTTTTTAACTTGATGCCATCCCATTTATTAAATTTTCACATTATTTGAGGAGCCTAAGGTGTACTATTGAGAAAATCATTGCCTGTGCCTCTATGCCGGAGTGTTGACCCCACATTTTCTTCTAGTAGTTGCATATTTTCTCGTGGAATTCCTAGGCCTTCAATCTATTTTGAATTTATTTTTGTGCAGGGTGAGAGGGAAGGGTCTAGATTTATTTTTCTTCAAATAGTTAACTGTTTTTTCCCCAGCAACATTTGTTAAAAGGCTGTCTTTTTCCAATGTATATTTTTGGGATCTTTGTCAAGAATCAGATGACTGTAGATATGTAGATTTATCTCCATGACTTCTATTCTGTACCATTGGTCTATGTGTCTGTTTTTAAGCCAGTATCATGCAGTTTTTGTTACTATAATTCTGTAGTATAATATGAAGTCAGGTATTATGATACCTCTAGCATTGCTTTTTTGACTAAGTATTACTTAGTCTATTCTGGGTTCTTTATTCTTCTGAATGAACTTTAGGACTGTTTTTTTTTTTCTAATTCTGTGAAGAATGTCATTGGTATTTTGATGGGGATTGCATTGAATCTGTGTATTGCTTTTGGTAGTATGTTCATTATAACTATATTAATTCTGCCTATTCATGAACATGAGATGTCTTCTGTCTTCTGAGGTCTTCTTCAATTTCTTCTAGTTTTCATTGTAGAGGTCTTTTACCTCCCCGGTTAGTTTTATTCCTGGGTATTTTATTTTATTTGATGCTATTGTTAATGGGATTGTTTTCCTGATTTCTTTCTCAGCAGATTCATTGTTAGCATATAGGAAAACTATTAATTTTTGTATGTTGTTTTGTAAATTGCTACTTTGCCATATTTGTATATTAGCTCTAGCAGTCTTTTGGTACAGCTTTTGGCATTTTCTAGGTATAGGGCCATATCATCTGCAAATAGTGATAATTTGATTTTTTTTAGATTTTTCTCCATTTTATTTCTTTATTATCAACTGGTTGTTCTTAAGAACCAGCCAGTATAAGAGGGCAAAAGGAGATAAAGAGAAATTCCTGATGGCATCATTTTAACCATGAAATGTGTTCTTGCCCAGAAGAGTCATCTGCAGCATTTTACAGTTTTGTTACAGTTTCTCAATGTTGGTTTTAGCTGTCAAAGCCACTCATACTTTGGTTCTAGTACTTAACACTAAAAGTATTGGACTAATATAAATATTATTCCATGTTGATAAAGGTGCTTGACAATACGAATTCTCATAGGACTGTTTATTGCTGTAAGACTTTTTGAAAAATAAAATATTCCTGATCTTTAGAAAAGCCCATTAAAATTTTGCAACTAAAATTTAAGAAAGCACACACATATAAAAATAAAAATAGTTCAAGGACTAAGGGTCCTTTCTACTTCTCAGTCATATGATCTAGTAAATCATTTGATGATGCCCTTTTTGAACTCCATTTTCTGACTTTTATGGTCACCCAATTAACTGGATCTTCTCCTCCCAACCACTTCAAATATGTGTTTTGGATTTCATTCACAGAATCTTTTCTTTTGCTTAAATTTTAGTGCCTCAGGATGATACCCTCAGATCTCCAATCTACTCACCCCACGTTCTTCTGTTGATGCCTTAATTATTCACATACACTTGATGGTTTTTCAGTTCTCATCTTTCACTTGAAATCCAGATAAGTTTTTCCACAAGTCTATTTGCTACCTCCATCTGGAAGTCCTCAAATTCAACTTGTGCCAAAGGGCATGTGTTTTCATTACTTCCTAGTCTGCTACTCATCCTGCCTTCTCTCACTATGGGGACCAACTGTCCAAACTAAACACTTTGTCAACATCCCATCTCATTTCTACAATTCACTGTTCTGCACCCTATGGATTGGCAACTCTTGTTAATTTACCTTCTAAATCTTTCTCAAAACATCTCCTCATCTTTACTTCTCAGATGCTCTTTCATTAAGAATTCCAGCTTTTTTGGGCTGGGGATGTGGCTCAAGCGGTAGCGCGCTCGCCTGGCATGCGTGCGGCCCAGGTTCGATCCTCAGCACCACATACCAACAAAGATGTTGTGTCTGCCGAGAACTAAAAAATAAATATTAAAAATTCTCTCTCTCTCCTCTCTCTCTCTCTCTCTCTCTCTCTCTCTCTCTCTCTCTCTCTCTTTAAAAAAAAAAAAGAATTCCAGCTTTTCACTATAGACTTTATGGAGGATCACTGTGGCAGGTGCCTGGGGTCTGCAAAAGTATTGACCCAGAACTCTGGTCCACCATAAGAAGTGCACAAATATGAGAAAACTGAATGGTGGACTTAATATAGATTATTGAAGGGAGTGGCCTATCATAAGGTTGCATATTAGCAAAAGGATCACCAGCAGCTGAGTACTAAAGTCTGGAACATTGGGTTTTAATGAGGTTTTGAGAATGGAGTGCTGAAATACAGGCTATAGATCTGGTGGCAGTACCTCAGCCCAGGGGAGGCTATATCTCCCAGAGGATGGTCAGTTCCAGGGATCAGTAACTGCCATTGATCTGGATTCTGAAAATCTAAACAGCCTCAACATTTGGAAACATGCTCATCTGTATATCAGGCTGTTCTCCACAGTCAAGAGATTATCTAGCAACTTTATCTAGGATGGGCCCATTTGGTGTCATTACCCAACCCAACAGGAACTTCTAGACGTTTTAATAAATTTATATGTACAACAACAATAAAGAGTTCCACTACTGTTAGCCAAGTGCAATGGTGCACACCTATAATCCCATGAACTTGAGAGGCTGAAACAGAAAAATCACAAGTTTGAGGCTAATCTCAGCAATTTAGCAAGGCTCTCTGCAATTTAGTGAGACCCTTCCTCAAAAAGAGGGGGGGGTGCTGCAGTGGAGGGGTAACTCAGTGGTAAAGCAGCCCTAGGTTCAATTCCCAGTACCAAACAACAAAAAAGAATTCTACCACTTTTAGATTAACAATTTACAAATACAAATGTACAAAAAAGAACCACTTGGGCCCAGTGCAGTGTAGCACAACTATAATGCCAGCTGCTCAGAAAGTCAAGGCAGGAGGATCACAAGTTCAAAGCCAGTTTCATCAGGCCCTAAATAACTTAGCCAGACCATGTCTCAAAACAAACAAGTGATATGAGAAATGGCTCAGTAATTTGGCACCATGGGTTTAATCCCTGGTATCAAAAAATAAAATCCCCCAAACCTGGAAAGCTTACTAAGAATGATACCACAAAGTACAATTCCTCAAGATGTTCTGATGGGCTTGGCCTGAGAAACATTATATGAATCATCACAACAGTAACTCTTCTGATGAGTTGATTGGCTCCCCTGCTTGAAAATATTCAAAGATTTATCCCTCCCTACAAGATACACTACAACTCCTTCACATGGGAAACCATGCTTCCAAACTGCAGACAACTCCTCAAATTCTATTTCTCAATTCCTCAAAGAAGACATCTGTCTTAAGGAAATGTCTCTGGAGAATAGATATTTCCTTCTACGACTGACTTAGATCAATCCCATAATACTTAATACTCTTTCATTTAGTTCCCATTAATGGTGCTTTTAACTGTCAGGCTCAATGCTAAATTCTGATCTATGGATCTTATTTAGTTGATCTTATTTAGTTAATCTTACAGCCATATGGAGCAAATGGCATTATTTTTTTATAAATAAAGAGAGAGTGAGAGAGGAGAGAGAGAGAGAGAGAATTTTTAATATTTATTTTTTAGTTCTCGGTGGACACAACATCTTTGTGCTGAGGATCGAACCCGGGCTGCATGCATGCCAGGCAAGCATGCTACCGCTTGAGCCATATCCCCAGCCCAACAAATGGCATTATTATTATAAATTTACCATTTGAGGAATCTGAGGCTAAAGGAAATAACTTGCTTATGATCATGGAGCTATTAAGTCCTGAAGTGGGATTCTTAATCAGGCAACAAAGTTGCTGCTACTTCTGAAATACAAATTCCTCAGGACCTCAGGGTACCAAATGCTAATACCAAGTTTTTCATATAGGAAATGCTCAATTTGTGCAACTGACTTTCTGAATGACCAATGCTAGAAGGCAGACAGGACAAGAAAGCAATCATACTGTTTATTAACTTTGACAAATGTAATTTAATTTTCAGGTATTTTGCTCTTAAGACTAAGTAAAGATCATATGTATTGTTTACTTAATTTCCCCCAAAGGTTTACAATTTGGAAAAGTGTAGTAGTTGCAAACCAGAATATTGACATGAATACTGTCAAGTAAAAACAATTCCTGTTGCTCTTTCCTAATCACACCAACTTTCCTCCTGTCTACACATGAATCTGTTGTCTATTTCTATCATTTTGCTGGTTGAAAATTTTTGTATGAATGAATGATACAGCATGAAATCTTTTGCAACTATTTTTCAGAATTCTTTTCTTCAGAAACTAGTGATTTATGGGATGGTTTTCCACTTCTTTCCCAGTCTGCAACTCACTTTTCGTTGTCTTCAGATAGGCTTTAAAATAGAAAATGTTTTAAATTTTGATAAGGTTCAATTTATCAACTTTCCCTTTTATGGATCATGATTTTCTTTATGTCAAGGCTCAAAAAATCTGTCTAGCTCTAGATCTTTAAAAATTTCTTCTGTATTTTTCCCTTCAACATTTTGTAATTTTATATTTTAAATCTAAGTCCACCATGCATTTCGAGTTAATTTTTTTGTGTGTAGTGTGTAACATTTAGTTGGAGGATCATTTTCAGGCCTACAAACATCTGACCATCCCAGCCCCATTTGTTGAAAAGGCTATCCATCCTTCATTGAACTGCTTCTCCATGTTGGTCAAAAATGTGAATCTTCAATTGTCTCGATATAATATAAGCTTTAATTTTAGAATTCCCCATTTCAGGGTGATGAGAACTATTTGTAAGTAGATAAAGGTGACATTGTGGATACACTAAAGGCTGTGGAACTGTGGATTTTAAGATAGTTAATTTTATGTTGAGAAACTCAAGAAGAGAATGAAGAAAAGAAGCTTCTCCTAGGAAAGCATCTGTTTAATGACTTATACAACTCAAATAAGGTTTTCAAAGATTGTGTGTAGAAGCCTCTCGGCACTTTCCAGTCTATTTATCATTCAGTATTTCCAGATTCCAGTTTCTAGCTCCCTCCTTGCTAAAGTTAGGTACTGTACTAATGTCTAACCTCCGGTAAACATTTTTAACAGTGAGGCAACATGTGGGCAGTCAGAACAGCAGCAGTTCTCAGTAGACCTAATATTTCCTGGCAATCAATCCCCACATGTCCTTAGTCATTCTTTGACCATTATTTATGTTCTCACTTCTCTTCATCCCTCTGAAGTAAAGTGCCCTCAACAGAACACTCTATTATATCATGGGGTAATCACTCCCTTTCCCTCTGAGTACACAGCTCTGGAATAATATATTTTATCACTTTTCTGGCAAGGAGTTCACAGGCTTCTGCTAAATGAGAGCAACATAGTGAGTCAAGGGCAGAGAGTCTAAGACGTCTAGGACTTTCTGAATTTCCAGGCAGTCTGGTACTAAAACTTGCTCCCATGGATTCACAAGGAAGAGGGTCCACATTTAGTTATCTGGAAAATTTCAGATTAAAAGAAATCTTGGAGGTGGCATAGGTGAGACAAATATCTTTCTAAATCTAGGGGTTTATATTGTCACAGTATGACCTGGCTTTGAGCAATCAATCAGAATTTATATCACTACATTTAGATAATCTTCAAGTGGTCAACCAAGGTCAAGCTGGAGAACCCCATACAGTCTATGTCTTTTTAATACTTCTCGTGAAGAAAAAATTAGTCTTTAAGTCATCTAACTTTTGATACCTAGGCTATAGCTATCAAGCATTCTAAATTTAGTCCAGAAATCAGAGCAAACTGGAGACAAATTTTAACATATCAAAGTGTCCTCCAACCAGACATCCATCACATGACTAGGCATGGGAAGGGAGAGGATACCTTTGAATCCCTGTGGAATAAGCTCTTCCTGGCCATGGTGTCCTGAACATAGGTTCAGGGTGAAAAAATGATGCTTTTAACCCTAACTTGCTGTGACTGTTCACTTACGTAAATACTTGTCATCTCTTCCTTCAAGCCTCAGTGACACCCCATCAGGTAAACACGCTGCCATCCCCATTAGTGTGTTAACTATTTTTTTCCTTTTATGTTATCTCCCAGAACAGTTTCCCCATATTGTCCTTTGATGAATACTTGCATTCCAGGGAAATATTAACAAGTCTTCCACAAAACACTTCTAATTTTCTCATGAGCTCAAAGAATACTGCATACCACATCTCTCCTCCAAAATCACGTTTGTTATTATGACATTAGGAGGTTGGGGAGTCCTAAATAAACTTGCTTAACTTTGTGTGTTCTCAAACCTAATTTTACCCCTCCACACAAATATTTCATGGTGTGTGCCTGGGTTCCTGTATGTCCCAGGAACATCTCTGGAACACAAGGGGCAGAAAGGCTATTTTAAAACAAACAGGCTACACTTGCTGATTCTATTTTCTCACTCTTATAGCAGTATTAAATTTGCCATCTCAGAGCCTACTAGAAATCAGCAAATAGTAAAATCCAGTTATTGATTTTTTGCTCCTTGCATTAATATTGTTTTTGACATTTCCAAAGCTAGCCCACACCTTCAACAACTACTGATTCTTCAAGCTTCCCACTTGGGATTTTTAATTCCTTGTCACTCCCATCAGCTATTTATCTCAATTTTCTTATACTCTGTATGTCCAGACCTCTTAGCCCAGCCTTCAGAGATGCACAGCAGCCAAACCTAATCTTATTTTCCATCTGTCTTTTTCTAATCACATTGGCACATCTTTATCCTCTGTCCAGAAGAATCTGTTCACCACCCTACCAAAATACCAGTGTATTTATGTCTTAGAGTCCTTCAGTTCTAGCTAACAAGGTTAAAAAGTTTCCCTTATCCTGCTGCTAAATTTTATTTGTCCTGAAAGCCACTACTCTTGCTAACCTAGCCTTCTCCCATCATTTTTATATTAATATCAATGTTTCCTCCTTTAGCCTGTAAACTCCATTACAAAAATGGCCATATATGGGTTTCTAGTTACAAATTTTTCAGCTTAGCTCAGTAGCTGCTAAGTAATCTGTAGATGTTCCAGAAGTTTAAGTTTAATTGAATCTAAATTCAATTTCTATTGCCTTGCTTCTCATTACTTTCCATTGGTAGTTAACATTTTGGTCTGTGCACTCCATGAATCACCTTAAATATACCAATTTCTTTAACCTTATGTTTAGGGAATTATGTGTATTTTTAACACCCTCAGCAACGAGGAAAATGGCTCATACATAATTTAAGTACTGGAGACACCTTGAAAGCTCAGCTAGTTAATTCAGAAAACAGCATAGATCTTATCTCCCATGAAGTTTCCAATGCCATGTCTCATTATCAAGCTTCTTATTCTGGTTCCTTCCTAGTAGTTCCTATCTCTCAAGCTCATATTTATACATTTGCTTCATGTACACATATCAACTTTATTCTACTGAGCTTATGATTTTTTTTAATATCAGGGATTGAACCCAGAGGTGCTTAACCACTGAGCCACATCCCCAGCCCTTTTTATTTTCGAGATAGTGTCTTACTAATTGCGTAGGTCCTTGCTAAGTTGCTGAAGCTGGCTTAGAACTTGTGATCTTCCTGCCTCAGCCTCCCAAGTCCCTGGGATTCCAGGCACACACCACGGAGCCAGTCAAGTCTGTGAAGTCTTGAAGGGTGAAAAAAATCTGTTTCATAGTTGGTCTTTAGTCAGGGAAGAATGTAAGAGGAATTAATTACATGTAAATGAAAAGGAGCTGAACTGCTTACACTACAATTCCCTTTATTGTTGATATTTATGATTCAATGTTACTATTTCAATATTTAATGCACACACAAATAAATGACATAAAATACATAATGCACTCTGATAATTTTAATCATACACAAAATATGAAGTGATCAGAACTATATTACATAGATATTTTACAAGAAAAGGGGCTAATCACACATTCAGATAAAATACATCATTAAATTTGGGATGTTATATGATGTTAAATATAGATATACTTAAAACAATTACTATTTATAGAACCAATTTGATATTTTGCTACTTAAAATAATGAGTACTGTGTAAATGAGTACTTATAAAATATTTTTTTAATCAAAAAGCTACGTTCTACTCATTTACTTGGCAGTTACAAAAATATATATACATCTGAAACTAATAAATTTGCTTGAAGCATTAGATATTCAAATTTGAAAGTGTTTTCAAAAGTATTTCACCAACTTAGTATTCTTGACTACATACAACATTTATATGCACATGATATTAGAATAGGTTTGTTTTAAAAGATACAAGTGATAAATAAACACAGACACACTGAAGATTTCTGAACCAAAAACCAACACGAACACTTCATCCACCAGCCGCACCATGTACAACACAAAATCTTGAAAGCATTTGTTGAATATCTACATGACATTTATTCTGTTATTTGCACCTAAAATTAACTATAAAACCTTCCTGTTTCTAGTAGAACTGTAATTTTAAAACTTAACAATTTTCTTTTTAATCAGCTAATTCTTGATGGCAAAGCCAGATCAAATAATTTCAAACTGAATTGTGAGTAGTACGGTTTGTATTCTGAATTTCCCTCAAAGGTCCAAGTAGTAGAGGGCACTACTGGTGGAACCATGCAGGTGGGGCTTATGAGAGAAAGTTATGCCATTGGGGGGTGTACCCTTGAAAGGGACTACAGGACCCTGGTCCCTTTTCTTTCCTTGCTTCCTGATCACAAGTTGAGTGGATATGCTCTGCCATGTACTCCTGCCAGGATCTGTTGCTTTGCTGCAGGTCCAATACCATGGGGCCAAGTGATCATGTAGAACCTCTCAAACTGTAAGCTGAAACAAAGCTTTTTTCTTTATAAGCTTATTATTTCAGGCATTTTATAATGGTTACAAAAAGCAGACTAAAATATACCAAACCAGCATCAGTGATTGAAAAATGTTCAACCAAGTACACTTACTACTTTGGACAGCTCTGATGTCTACATTACATACACTGAACAATTCCATTTTTCATATCTTAATGTAAAACAAGACATAAGAATCTCAGTGACTTCTATAATGAGTTATCATAAAAACAAAAGTAGTAAAGACATACAATATATATAGACATACACACAGACATATCTCATTTAGTACACCTAGTAGACTTCAGAAATCTCTTTTCAGAGAGAGATGCAAACTATCCTGAGTGAAGTAGGCCTTGTGTCTAGGGAACAAAGGCTAAAAGACGCACAGGCCATGTAACAGTCTTCCATGCTTGCTCATAGATGTTTGCCAATATGAATATTGACATTGCTTTTAATGGGAAATTGTTGAAGTAGTCAAATTCTTCTGAAACCAAAGATTAGCCATAATGACTATTATGGAATTGCAGCACCAAAGAAGATAGTGGCGGCCAATATTTGTAAAGGGAATCACCTGCGGCTATTCTTGGCACAACCCCTCTTATATTTTTCCCAACCTGTTCTGAAAGTTAAAGCTTTGCTGAGAATTATCACTAAAACTGCAAACATTTGAGAGAATACAAAATATTTTTTCATAATTAAAATTCAGATCATAACTAAACTGTTTCAAAATCTTTTCCCCTAATAGTTAAAGAAGAAAACTGACAACCCATTCAACAAACAGGTAAATGCATATATATAAGATATATATATATCTTATATATATGAAGTGATATATATATATATATATACAAATATATAAATATATATATATGTATATATATACATATTAAGTCACTATTACTATGAGTTGTCAAACTATAATTTAGTAAGATGTTACATATAAAATTAGTCCTTAAATATTAAATATAGTTTCCAAAAATTCAGAAGCAACTCAGTCCACTCTAGATTCAATAGTACTTGTAAAGGAAAATGACATTTAAAGTAAAACATAAAGTACAAGCAACCTGAAGGATGATTATTGATTTTACATTGCCTTATTATGAGTTTATAAAAACATAAGTGAATAAAAAAGGTGCCCAATAGTCAGCATTATACCATGTTATACAGAAAAAGATCTACTTCATCTAGTGAAAGAATACTTTAGTATTTTAGGTAAAAATATATTCTTAGTTTTTAAATACATGAACCATTTATTCTCAAACTAATACTTCCAAATCAATAAATACTAATCTTGCCTATAAAATGTGCTGCCAGAGGACTTGAAAAGGGTTTGCTTTCCTTAAATTAGTTTGTCCCTTACAATTTGCTTGCCTGTTCATTTTCTTGGCTAGTACAGTTATCATTAAGATCAACTTCATTTCCTTTTTCATTTAATGATCACAAAATTTAAATGAGTGGTCATAATCAATGTCATATGTTTTTTAGTATCCTAAGAAGTTGACTCATTTTAAATTGAATATTGTTGCTGCAAGAAGAGTAGCCAAAATGCACAGGACTCTAAACCACTGGAAGAATGTACTTGAAGGGACAGAAGATAGTGTGGGACTTCAGGTTGGGATACTGGTTTTTAAAATAAAGCTTACAATCTAAATTCAACATCGCATAGCTAACAAAAGTAAAACTAGTACAGAAATTCTTCCCCATCTTTAAATTCTAATGAAAATAAATGTTTTCAAACTCCTCATACTCTTTAACAGCACACTAAATTTTATAATATTAGAAAACATGTATCAGTTATGATAGAATATTTATGATGCATTGATTTTGAATTACTAATCATTATTTTAAAAATACTTTTTAGTTGGAGATGGACACAATACCTTTATTTTATTTATTTATTTTTACATAGTGCTGAGGATCAAACCCAGTGTCTCGCACGTGCCAGGCAAGTGCTCTACCACTAAGCCACAACCAAAGCCTCACTAATTAATTATTTTTAAGTCAGGTCCTATGCAGAGATTCCAAATTTCAAAGCATGACTCTCCTTCCCTTTTAGGTAGGAAGGGGCAGATGTTCAAATCCAGAGTTTGGATGAACAGTTAGCAGGCTTTAGCAATATTTGAAGGAACCATGGTTACAGAGGAAGATGGTTCTAAAATTCAAAGGAAATTAAATGTCCAGTATCTTAAGGAGACATATTATGGTATTGAAAAAATTGATGCATTAGATGTTTTTTTGTTATGTTTTTCTACTATTACCACTGTTTTGGAATTAACAGTCAAATTTTATATCATTACATTCCAGACATACAACATATATCTAAAACTGCCATCTTAGATTATAAGGCAATGATATAAAATATTTTGTTCAGTTTGCAACAGCTCTGGGTTTCCTCAAAATGTGTATCCAAATGGTAAAATGTCCAGGAAATCCTGTGATTTTCATGTGTTAAAGGCATTTCACATAGTTCCATTCACTTTTTTTTAATTACAGATGAACACATATCTTTATTTTTTATTTATTTTTTAATGTGGTGCTTAGGATGGAACCCAGTGATCTATACATGTGAGGCAAGTGCTTTGCCACTGAGCCACAACCCCAGCCCCCATTCACTATTTTTAAGCTCAATATGTATATTTTCATAGCAACACATGCCATATAACTCCAACTTTACTAACAAGTAATTGGTAATATTACAATAGTTGTTATATCAACATGGAAAAGCAGCATAACATATTAAGAAAAATGATTTCCTGGGTTTGAATTTTGCTTCTATCACTTGTGAGTCACACGAACTGGTACAAGTCACTGGAACATTCTTTGCTTCAGTTCCTCAAATGTAAATACAATGGGAATGATAAAAAAATACCAACTAATATCAATGTTATGAGGACTATGTGAATTAGTAACAAAATGTGGGAAAAGCAATCAGAAGTGCCACTTAGCACACAGTGATCATTTAGTAAATATTAGTTATAGATATTATTACAGTAAAAAAAACAGTGACTCATGTTAATATAAACCATTCAGGCTTTCATGAATTTAGTAAGTGGCATATACATTGATAGATTGTACACTTACATTTAATCCTGAAATATTATTGAGCATATTCTATTATAGAGATTAGACCCTTTAAAATATGTTAATTTGTAAATACCTAAAGAGTAGATAGTGGGGCCCAGGAGAGGTGGAAAAGTAAAATGTTTAGGTGACAGGCCTCTGATGAGGATCACTGCCAGGATGGTGACTAGAAGACAGTAATGACAACATGATAAGTACCAGCTAATTATCCAGTTGTGTTCACTCATTAGCCCTGTGTTGAAAGTTATTGAATTTTCAGAATAGGAAAAAAAAATCACAAATTAGATGTGCCTTCAGGATCACTTGCTGAAAGTGTCAAGAATGTGAGACTTCTGAGAGTCAAGAGTTATTTAACATAGAGACTTATGTGAAGGTCATTATCTTAATTAAACTCAAAATGTCCAACTTTTTCTCTGGAAACTTTGATCTTGGTTTCCTTGTTTATCGCTGTACCTATGGGCTCAACAGAAGAGTCTCAAGTGCTTCTCTGCCAAATGACAACTATTACCTTGACCAGTATGTTTACAGACATAATATAGAACACAGTATTTTTGTTATTCAAAACACAACTGCTAGTGATGAAAGTTTTTAATGATAGTATGAAAGCCATTATTAGATTTTGCAAATTAAAAT
The DNA here is from genome assembly GCF_052094955.1 of Ictidomys tridecemlineatus. Lineage (NCBI taxonomy): Eukaryota > Metazoa > Chordata > Mammalia > Rodentia > Sciuridae > Ictidomys > Ictidomys tridecemlineatus. The sequence goes on from NW_027521507.1 coordinate 525,861, forward strand.
TTAATAATTATTTGCCTAAGCCATAGTTATTTCACATATTTAGTCTAAATCCACATGCAGTCATGTGCTGCATAATGACATTCTGGTTAATGAAGGACAGTATATATGACAAGGGTCCCAGAAATTACACCATCTAATGATGTCGTAGCCATCTCAGCTTGTGTAAGCACATGATATCTGCATGATGATGAAATTGCCTAGTGACACTTTTCTCAGAGCTTCCTCCTGTTGTGAAGCAAAGTGTGGCTCTAATTATTATAAACACAAGAAGAATCTTTCCATTATTTTGAGAATTATGAATTTAAAATAAAATGTTAATTATTCACAATGATGAAACCATACTATTATATCAATGCAGAAATGACAAAAATTACACATACTTTAGGATGAACATGGAATATACTTTGTGTCCACAATCAAGGTTTCCAGTGGTCCTTTTAAAGTGTAACAAGTAAAGCTTTATTTTTCACATCTTGTACAATACTTGGATGAAGAAAGCACTCCTGATGGTGAATTCTTTTGAGTCTGACATCTTGTGGAAAGGCTTCAAAAATTGAGTTTTAGGTTTCTTTCTAAGGTAGATATGTGAGTTTTTATATAGGTTTATTTTTTTCTTCTTGACCATTCCCCTTCCTCTCACCTTCCTGATCCCCACACCATGCCCTACCCAGGGTCACTGATGCTACAGCATGTGAGACAGGTATCCTTGGGAAGCCAGGCCCACAGCAGAGACCAAGGACAGCACCAGCTCACTGGCCTTATTCATGAGCATAAAGTACACTTGGAAGTAATGGAAGAAAGTCTTGCTGGAGGCCTGAAATCTCTCTTCTCCTCTACTGAGCAGCCCTTAGGACAAACAGAGAAGCATGTGTTTCCAGCTTCCACACATATACCCTCCTCTGACATGAATGGGGGATGGAAAACCTATGCCTCTCAGTCTATACCATTCTTAACTTTCAAATGAGGATGTGTCAAGTGTGACCATGTGTTTTTCAGTGACAGACTTCTTCAAGCAAAACTATCCATTATTACATGTGTCCATTTGGGGAAACTGAAAACAGATACAATCAAATAAATGAATCCAAGAAGAGACCAATAGTTAATATTTTTATCTTGGACATTTTTTCTATAGATTCCGGAGATGAATTTTTGTCCAAAAATGAAGACATATATCAATCTTCAGAGATCACTTTGTGAGGCTGAAGTCTGAATGAACTCCTACTCATTTCTAGCACAAATATACCAGTATAAACTGAGCATTAGTTATAAAACACCATGGGAAAACATATAGAGGAAAGAAAAAATGCAGTTCTTTTATTTTCAGTGGAGAATTCTGAACCAACATGTACTGGTTAAGGCCAGTGTTCAGAAGCTTCTACCTGCTTGGTTCCTTGGGATTCTCTTCATTCTTCTCCAGCCGAGGGAGGGGGCTCACACAGCTTGTACAGCCTAGAAGAGGCACAGGTAAGTTTGACAGCTGCCCACTTTTTGTACCTTACATGAGATAATTTTATTGGTATAACAAATACATTGAAAGTAATTATTTTTGGTTCTATGAGTCAAGGACACATTGTTTACTTCACTAAACATAGCATATGAATAAGCAAACTCTAAAATTTTGGTTCTGTGATTTAGAAAACCAGGTTTCTTTGCATCTTTCAATGGCTACTGATTATGCAACATTACATTTTAAAAGCCTGCTGTTCTACTCCAGTGCTGCCAATCCAAGCCTGCTTAGCTTGCTGGTAGTAAAAAAAAATCTATTCTCTGAATTCCAGGAGGTAATATTATTATAATTGCCATCACCTCTATCATTATGAATATCTTGTTTACAGAAAGTCAGCTCTTATCTCACAGGGTTCTGCTATTTTTTTGACCAGTTTTGAAGTTAACTGCAATTTGGACTATGCCTGTAGTGTGGACATGAATGGCCTGACATGGCAGATTCCTGAGGCTAGAATCTCAAAGGCACACTAGCTGGGGTTTCCTAAGGACTGGGCACCTGGTTCTGCCATCTACCACTTACCTAGTCAATGGATTCTAAAGTGGGTCAAAGAATCCACATTAACTGTGGAGATGCCTGGAGATGCTCCCCTTTGTAGCCCAGGTCTACTTGTTTGAGCACTAACAAAAAATTCTAAGGAATTAGCTAAGGTTACACAAATTCCAGTCTCCACCTTCTTTTTAATAGTTGAATCCTAATTCTAGAACCAAAGTAAAAGTGAACATGACAGCTGCCAGAAAACCCTAACTCTAGTGACCTCAAGACCATGTGCATAACTTTCAGTGTATCCTGAAAAAAGAGAGGCTGAACTAGAGTAGTGGATATTGGACTACACCTGTTACCCCTAACAGTGACCAAGGTGCCACACTGGTGCCACTGCAGAGCTTAAACTAATGACTTTAAATGTAGAATCTGACACTACCCCTTTATCTGTTTATTTATTTCTGGTGCTAAGGATTGGACCCAGGGTTGCATGCATGCTAAGCACACACTCTACCTATGAGCTACACTCTGAGCCCCAACTTTTCCCTTTTTCAAAAGCAATTCAAACTCAGGGCTAGCTGAAGTGATTCACTCCCATTTACACATTATGTTGAACACAGTTTAAATGAATTGTTAACCTATTTAGTAAATTATAAATTCCTTCTCTTTTGACATTTAATTCCATGCTAATTCTAAATCAATGAGGAAGAATGAGAAAGCTTTAATTTAGAGTTGAAAATTTGGTTAAAAACATGAATTTTTTTAGGAAACGCAGAATGTATTATCTTTGAACGTACTTCAAGTGTGGAAGGTGGTTTATGTTCTACATGTAATCTACATGGAAGAGATGATTACTGAACTAAGGACATGTCACATTATAAAAGCTTATTTCATCTTTCCTGGAGAAGAGAATGCATTAAATTGAGCTGGTGTACTTGAAAATTTTTTTTGCAGCTGAAAGATTGGGTGTTACTTCAAATTGCTTTCTCAGTGCTGAAAAAATTGGATGATCAGAAGATTTTTTTTCCTCCTTAATTTCTGTCCTTTTATTTCCCTGAAAGTGCTGTATAAGGAGTAAGAAAGCACAGTGGCCTTACTCAGGTAGAAAAGAAAGAGGAGGATGGGTGGTGGATGTCCTGCCCCATAAGATCTGCGCTGTGCCACCACATCCATTACCTTGCTCTGCACATTTGCACAGAATGTAACTAATGCCACTGGGTAGATGAGTCTGAAATGTCTGCCTTGCAAATTGGAGAAAAGGCTACTCTCTGTGATCACCTAATGAAATAATAGTTCTGGGTTCTGTGGAGCTGGACAGATTCAGCTTCTGAGGCTTCTTGGAAGAAACTCACAGTTATTTGAGTTCAGACACATTTGTAATGTAAATGGTAGAGCTCTGGGAATTCAGAGCAGGCAGATGAAGTTTGGAAGTAAAATGTAACAGGTAAAGAGTTGGATTCCAACTGTGCTCTGAGGCATTTGTGTTTTGGCAGCTAAATTGTTGGGCACCGGGAGGCCTTTTTTTGCCCAACATCTGGGGCTCTTCCTTTAGTTCATTACACTCATGCATACCAGTGCCCTGCAGGAGTGAGGTCTGTTCCTGGCTCCACTTTCTCCTATTCCTGTTTGGGCTCAGGAAGCCATTTTGGAGCTGGTGATTCAGTCCAAATTCAAATTAGCAGAGAGAAGAATTTTCAAACTTTATTCTATAGATCAGCCTTTTCATCTTTCTTTTTTAATCTTTATTTTTTAATTGTAGTTGTAGTTGGATATAATACCTTTATCTTATTTATTATTTATATGTGATGCTGAGAATAGAATGCAGAGCCTCTCACGTGCTAGGTGAGTGCTCTACCACTGAGCCACAACCCTAGCCCACACTCTTTATCTTTCTATATGGGAAAAAATATAAGATGTATTAATAGAGACGACAAAGTAAATGCCTCTTCTGAGGTTCTCGTACAATGGTACTCTATCTCAAGACAATTGTCTTTATCCTACAGATTGGAAAATAGAATCTCAAAAAATGAAGACTTCACTAAGATCATATAGCAGGATCTGGGATTCCTCAAAATCACTTTTCTTCTTTTTTTCATTTTTAACCACTATAGTATGATGTGGTCTTCCCATTACACAAATAAAGTCTTTACAACAAAATACTTCCGGATTTTGTGTAACAGAAAACAAGGCCAATATGCCACAACTAGTGATCTGATATCTGGAGTGTCATATTTGGTTGTTGATGAAAATTTGACAATTGCTTTGCAAAAGAGAAAACCAAAGAGAGGAAGTCTGCCCTCAACCCCTACTTTAGTGCCATTCAATCACAACACATTCGTTGATTGCTCAAATCTATTTTTTCTTTCCATTCTATTGGACTGCAAGCGCCTGGAGCATATGGAATGCTTCTCATCCACCTTGATATCCTAAAACCAAAAGTAGTTTCTGACACGTTTCAGACAATGATTCCTAGAGGGGGAGTATGCAAATGTGATGAAGCCAAGATGTCCAGGAAACCTGCTCTCAGGAGTAGACTTTCCATTGTCACTACTCAGAACCAACCTACCTCAGCACTATTAAACCCTAACACTCCTCTCTAGCATTCTGATTCCCGAAATTATCACATTCACTCTTTCTATGGTGTGACCACAGCCACTTCCTCCTTTTTTGAATTCCAGAACAACCAGCTCCTATTTTACTTCCATGTTTCCAATTGCTCTCCTTTGACTGTCACTCCTGTTCCTTTGCTTTCTCTTCACTATTGGCATTTCTCTGGTGGGTTCTGGATCTTCTCTCATCTGTTATCCACTCACCATGGCAATAAAATTCACTTCTATATCCTCACTGACTTTCTAAATTTTGATGACTCATAGAACCACAGCTCCACCTATTTGCCTCTCCTTGGCTTTGGACCAATGTATTGAACTGCTCACAAATAAAACCACATGGAAGTCCCTGTGATCCACTATCTCAGGGGCAATAACCACCAACCCTTTATTACCCAAGTCAAAGATTTTATAGTCACTCTGGAATATTCCATTCCCCTATCTATCTTCATTCAATTTGTGTCCAAAGATTAGGAAGTCTGCCTTCTAAGCATTGTTCTAATCCACCCTTCCATTGGGGTTCTCAATAGTCCCTTTCAAAGTTCTATCTTCATTCTTAGAAATAGACCCTTCTAATGTCACCTGAGACAAATTCTAAAAGTCAGATCTTCTTCCAAGTAGGAAGATTGTTGATGCTGCCTTATTGTCTTCAAGTTAAGATGAAAACACTGGTATGTCTCTTTCTGATCTGGCCCCTGCCTGCATCTCCAGTTTTGCTTTACATTATTCTTAAATCACTTTCAACTGTCAGTCACACAGACTAAAGTATGGTTCTCAGAATGTGATGTTTTCTCTGGGCCCTCATGTCTAGACCAGGAGCATTCTGTGACCTTCCTTCTCCCTCCTTTGGCTGGGCAGGATTCTTCCATGTTCTCACGACAATCTATGCTTGGTTTGTGTCACAGTTATTATAATATGTAGTGTACTATGAGATAGATGGGTGGGGGATTTGAACCAAAGACTATCTCAGGCAGAGAGAGCACACTAGACTTTTGTGAAGGTACCTTCGAGAAACACTACCCTAGCTTTGCCTTTGGATGGTCTGAGCTTGAGAGGCAAATGTATCTTTCAACTTACTGCCTTTGAGGATGGAGTGCTGTTCCAGCTGAGGAGGAATCCCAGCCCTCGGTGCTCAGAATCTCTTTGCACCCTCCAAGGACAGCTTTTCACATTCCACCTTTGCTTACAATGATGTTTTACTCACTAAGCCTACTTAACTAAAAGCTCCTTGAGGGCCAGAGCTACTTCTATTTCAAGTTTACATTTTTCATGAGGCATAACAGATTGGGCTGCATTTCTTGGGTCCTAAATAGATGCTTATAGAATGAATAAAAGAGTAAATAAAATCCATTTTTTAAATTACTCTTAATCTCTCTCTCAGGGTTATTATTTTAACTTTATAGCAGGCTACTTTTATTGTGCTTCATTTCAAGCATTACATAAACCAATAAAGAAGAAATTGAGTTCATCCATTGCTTTTCTGGTGGTTCAGCTTGCATATTGGCTTATTGATCAGGTTGCTAAAGTCTTATCCCAAACCTACTGTTTATTAGGTCTTATAAGATCTAGCTAAAAACATCCTGTGAGCCATTATCTTGTCATTTTTTATTGAGATTTTAACACTTCAGTGGGTCTGTTATGTAATATAACATGTCTGCTCAAGGCATTGAGGAGACAATGCTTATGGGAAATGATTCTTCATCAATAGAAACTGGGAGATTCTAATCTAATCAAATGTAGAAGATAATGATAATAAGACAAGGATTAAACAGAGTTAGGAGTTAGTACTAAAAAGAAATGCAACTATAAAATGAGTGCTTCATCCATTTCCGAGTGGGGGATATGTTTTTCCTTTTTAAAAAAATTTCACTTCCCATGTAGTTTTTCAGAATAAAATATAACTTCACAAATGCTCCAATCTTTATTCTTGCTCTGGTAATGGTGTTACAAATAAAAACAAATAAAAAAGTGTCTTGTCTATGACAGTATTTGCAGGAGACTACTTCCTGTCTAAAGGCAAATGTATAAATCCAATTGAATGTAGAAGAAATTAGTTAGCTTTGTCCCACTCCAAGATAGATGACTGCCTACCCTAGTCGCCAGGGAAACTGAGAGGAAAACATTTTTTTCTGTGGATGCTAACTATGTTCATTTGTCTTAAAAGTAGATTGGAGTCCTTTCTTATGATGATGCGTGAACTGTGAATATTTAGCATCTCAGACAATAGCCCTGTTAATACGCTTACTCATTCACGTGTTCTTGAAATCAGTTTAGATATTGCATGTCTATGGTGAGCAAAGGAATAAAATTTAAAATCCATACTGACTCCTGAAAACTCTTACTCAGGTTGGGCACAGAAACATGTTAACAAAATACCACAGCATAATATAATAACATAAGGGCTATCATACAGCAATATACAAGATACCTAGGACAACCAGAGAAAAGGAACACAAATAAGACTACTAGCAGGAGATGATAACTAAAGTAGATTTTGTGGGTTAAGTAGGAGTCTTCTATATAGACACAGATAGGAAAGACAATCCCAACAGAGGAAAGAATAAGAATGGTAATAGAAGGATAAATGAAAATGGCTTTTTGACTATTGGCCCAGCTGGATTAAAATTGTTACTTGTATCCATGTGGATTTTTTTAAATTCATAATGGAATGTGCAAAATAGGAGGGTATCCATTTAATTATGATCATTTATCCCTAATCACACTTAGTGGTTGGGTGTTTATGAGGTCAATCCCCAGGAATACTATAAGAATGATAGTGGGCATATCCTAAAGTAGGTATATAAGTCATGCAGAACAAAAGCTGGTGAACCCTCTGGAAAGAGAAGGCAGGGATTTACTTATCTTGGAGCTGATTGAGGGGTCCAGTCTCTCACTTCCAAATTCTTTGCTGTGTTCTGAACTCTTGCTCCCTGAAGTCAGGAAAATCACTTTTAGCTCTATACTGTATTACTATTTATTTAAATATAATTCATAACTGAATGTAGAATACTTATTCCAACAATATATTTAACATCAAGAGAGACTGGCTAAGGACTAGGAGAAATCAGCACCTGAACATCTTTGAAATTAATGCTTTTAAGAATCAAAATATGGCATGAAGGTTTTGTAAGGCTGCACATGGTGGTATACACATGTATTCCCAGTGATTCAGGAGGCTGAGCCGGGAGGATACAAAGTTCAAGGTCAGACTCAGAAATTTGCCAAAGATTTAAACAAATTAGGGAGACTTTGTTTCTAAGTAAAAAATAACAAGAAGTGGGGGTATGCCTCAGTTGTAGATCCCCTGGGTTCAATTTCCAGTGGCAAAAAAGGGAAATAAAAGAAAATATGCTATGCCGTTCAGAATGATTAATAATTATTTCTAAAGACATCTGAACCATTCAAGTAAGTTTAACAGCTTACTGTCAACATCCCATCTATATCTTTATTCCTAGACTTAATAATCAATAACTTCAAATGCTGAAAATAGGAAACAATCAAGTATAAATACCTGCTCTCCCACCACCTTCTTGAAACAGAAATCACAGTCCTGTTATAGTCAGGCACCTGTTTTCCTTAGCTAAATAGTTGACTATTTTAAACTTAATAATATTTAGCAAGAAAAGGCTTTCTTAATTAGTTCTAAAGCAATTCCTGGAAAAGCCACATCAATATGGATCTCTGAAGTTTAAGAATTTTATCTTAAAGTTTATAGTTTAAATATGATCTTCTTCTTTTCTTTGGTTTTGGGACCAGAGATTGAACCCGGGGCACTCAACCACTAAGCTATCCCCAATACTTTTTGTGTATTTTATTTAGAGACAAGGTCTCACTGAGTTGCTTAGGTCCTTGTTAAGTTGCTGAAGCAGACTTTGAACGTGAGATCCTCCTGCCTCAGCCTCCTGAATTGCTGGGATTATAGGAATGAGTCAGAGCACCAGACAAAAATGATCATCATGAATAAAAAAGTTTCTAAAACTGATCAAGTTCATGAATAAAGTTATAATTACTGTCCAGTTCCTAATGGAAATCAGTTACTATAGAGAACCAAACAGCAGACTTTTTGGCTGGGCATAGATAAAGGAAGGGTGCTTAAGAAACTGCGAAATTGGAGCTGGGGTTGTGGCTCAGTGGTAGAGTGCTTGCCTAGCCCAAGTAAAGCACTGGGTTGGATCCTCAAAATACATAAAAATAAATAAAAGTATTGTGTCTATCTACAACTAAAAATATACATTAAAAAAAGAAACTGAAATATTCCAGCTTCCAAATACTGAACTAAGTCAAGAGAAGAGAAAAAGGGAGAAAATTTTTAAAAGAAACCTAAAAAAAACAATCTCTTAAGATGTTTAAAAGAACATAATAAAAAGGCAAATAGGGAAACAGTGATGGTAGTGGTACTGGTGACAAAAGACAGGACGGATTAAAGAATTGCAATTAAGTAGCTAAAACTTTCCACTTTTAAGTAATTTTAGATTTAGAGAAAATTTACAAAAATGGAACAGAGATTTTTCTTCATGCTTCATCGTTTTTTCCTAATGTTTACCCTTTACTTAATCACAGTACAATGATAAAAACCAGGAACTGTATTAGTACAATACAATTAACTATATGGCACATCTTATTCCAGTTCCGTATTTTCCCCACTAGTATTCCTTTTCCAGAACCCAATCCTGGATCCCCTACTGCATTTTGTTTCACATCTGCTTTGTCCCCCTGACAGTTCTTTAATATCTCCTTGTGACTTTAATTAATACTTTTGATGAGGTCTGGTCGTTATTTTGCAGACTGTCTCCATTTATGTTTATCTGATGTCTTCTCATGATTAGGTAGAGAAAAAGCATTTTTAAAAATAATAAAATCATAGAAGTGATGTTGTGTACTTCTCTGTGCTTTATATTTGGGGACATATGATGCCAATAGATCTTATGACCTGGAACATTAACATTGAGCACTTGACTTAAGGGGCATCTGCCTTATTTTCTCACTGCCTTTGCAGACTTAGCAAAGACGCCTGGAAAGAGAATATGAGACTTTGCAAACATCCTACTTCTCTTTGAACTTTCACTCACTATTTTAGTCTCCACTGGTATATTTTGTCTGCAACAAATTTAGTTCCACATTTGCTTTGAACTGGGATTCTGTAAAGAATGATTATTTTCCCCAAATTATTTAATTATTCAATTATATATTTAACTCAGCATGGACTTGCATATATTGGTTTTACTGTATAAGAAATCCAATATTTTTATTAATTTTTTTAACTGAAAGCATTCGAGTTTTAGCTATTGGGGGCTCTTTCTGGTTGCTTCTTGAACCCTTTTGATATATATTCATTATGTTTTAATTTTAGTGTGTCTTTATTTTCTGCACCTCAAGATATTCTAGGTTCATTTTCTCTGTGTCAGTTGGTAATTAATCACTTTTCCAAGGGCTTATGGTTATTGTAAACCTTATCATTGGAGTACACTATTTAGAAACCAGAATTTGGATACAGGATGTGCTCATTACTTTTGGTGATACAACTACTTCCAGGCCTTTCCAGCAGACGGGGCTTATTTATTAACACAAACATACTTGAACACCATATTCATTCCTACATCTGTTTGTGTCTGTGAGTGTTGTGTGTATGGACTCATTAGTCATACTGATATTGCTAATTCCAACCTAGTACCATAGGGTTCATCATAGATTCCAGCCTTCACCCTTTGCTGATGTATGACTTCTTTTTCAGTAACTGAGGGTCTGATTTCTCTTTACTTACAACATCTTTACTTATTTGTTCAATCCTAGTGTACACATAAATTGGTTTATGAATTTTTAAGTCATATCCATGTGAAAAACAGATTCACTAACAAGACCCCAGTATTCACATTTAATTTTTTGTCTATATTCCATTAAGTAGTGAATTTAAAGTGCTTTCTTTAAATGTGATGCTCACCATGATGAATACATTGCTTGGCATATTTTACCTTATATAATATATAATTCTTCATATATTCAACTTGGATTCTTACACACTCCTTCATATTGCTCCCTTTGCCTAAATGCCCTCCCTAATACCCTTTTCTCTGTCTGCATTACATTTTTGTCTCTGAGATGCAAATAAAATATCACCATCATTTGCTAATAACAGGTTATACAGTAAATCAGGTTCTGCTTTGAATGAATTAAGTCTATCGATTTGATTTATAGAATTCTCATAACAACACTATGAGGCAAGTGCTATTATTATTCCTGTTATAGTAGTGAAAAAAATTAAGAAATAAAGAAACTAAAATTCTTGTCCCAAATCACAGGATAATAAACAATGGAGGTGAGACTCCAATTAAGGTGGCTTGGCTCAAGAATCTGTGCTCTTAGCCATGATCAAATATTCACCTTGTATGGAATGCTTTTTCCAATCTTCCCAGTTACTGAACAAACCTCATTTAGCACTAACTTTATACTAGGTATTATTCTAGGAAACTATGATACCATAATGAATAAGTCTCAGTTTCCCAATTATTGAGGGGCCATGCTCCCTGTTCTGAATCCTGAAAGACTGAAGTTTTACACTTGTATGTGGATGACTGTATCCTGGCAATTTGCCTACATATTCCACCATGAGATTAGGCCAGGACTTCATCACGCCCAAGTCTTTTCTTGGTGACTACTAGGATCTTTGATACCAAAGGTATGAAGACAGAATATGTTGGAATCCCAGATTTTACTAAAAAGATCAAAAACAATTTTTGTATAGGCTTTCTAAAAGCATATTTGGTATGTATACTTTCTAGCATGGAAAACTTTAATAAGTTTATAATGAAAATGAAATTTTAGACCTCAATATTTTCAGATCACCTGGTTATATAAAAGAGCTGCTTATGGTTATTGTAAACATTATCAAAAAATCCAAGTTATATGGTCATTTTCCCTTCTATTTTGTATCCTTTCTTCATACTCAAGCAACAAATTAAAATACCATGTGTAAAAAATATACACATGAAAATAATACTGAAATTATAAATAAGAATAAATCATGTCAAAAAGTTCATTTCTAGAAAGAAACTGAAGATCTTAGCTTATTCATTTTATTGTTTATTATGAATTGCAAAACTTCAATACATAGATAATAAACTATTATACCTTAAAATATAAAAATTCAAATTGATAATGAAATAATTCAAATACTTCAAGTTATAGTAAAGATGAAAACTTTTCTAACCTCTCTATCTCTGAAAAGTTGAGTCTAAATGGTTAAATATTTTTCTCTGAGGTTGGAAGGCAAAAGGGACAGAAAATCCAAGTTCTAACCTTGATTTAGATTTGTATTCTAACTGCTCAGATTCTAGGTGTATAAGAACTGGCTTGGAAAGTGGATCCTGGCCAATAAACCCACCATGTACTTTCGCTGAATACTGAAAAGAAGATTGTCCTCAGAAAGAATACGTAGAAACATCTGCTTGCTTTCCCTAAAAGAGAGCCCCAGGCCCTAAGATCTTCCACAAATAAGTTTTAAATCACTTATTTGGGATGCATAACTTGGTGCTGAGGAATCAGCAAAGAAAGGAAGAAAGTATTCTAAATGTATTTATTTTAAAAAATAGGGAGCAGGAAAGAGTGACAAATACTGGAAAAATAATGCAGCTCAGAAATCAATAAAGACATTACTAGAAACTGCATGACTTTTCAGTATTTTAAATGATATTACAGATATCATGTATTAATAATGTATAAATATACCATTGTTATGAACTCTGCACCATAAAATGAGTTATTAGGCCTATAAAACATTGTCTTTACTTTATCTCTATTTCCATTTTCAGTTTTAGGAAGTTAAAGATATTAGAATCATAGCTATTCATTTCCACAATGTAGGAATGTATATGTAGTGACTTAACCTCTTTAGTGGAATATTCTAAAAAATGGTGGATTCTTCCCATATGTCACAATTTTGAGATGGCTCTTCCAAGTTCTCCTAGAAATGTACTCTAAGAGAGACACAATAAAATAAAATTAGCAATGCAAATACAATTCTAATGTGACAAATAATAAGTTTATTTTGATTTACTTTTTAAAGGATAATTTGCATATTTACTCTCCAAAAATTCTTCCTGAGCCCTCTGGCAATTTGCATCTGTGTTTGTCCTTTGCCAGCTGGACAACAGTTTATCCCATAATTCTGGTAGATCTAACCTTTACTCAGTAAATCCTTTGACCTTCTAAGATCTTGGTTGTCAATCTTCGGTTCTTGGGTTCTTACCCAGAAGTGTCATGTATATGCCCTCACTGTACCTGATCTCTACAGTGCAGGTGTCAGCTCAGTGGTAATCTTTTGTTGATTTTTTTCATTGGCTTGGTTGTAATTCTGTACTGTAATCTTGGGAGCAAGCCCAGAGGGATATATGTGTCTCCTTAGGAGTTATACACTAAATATTTGGTAAATACAAGCAGTCATAATTGCAAATGCATACCTTAAAAATTAATCACTCGCTATCACTGGACAACTTGAACCAAAGCAGCAAATAAAGAGTTTTACTATTGTGGTAGCTTAAACGTGATAGAATAAAGTAAAAAAAAAAACAAAAAAAAAAAAAAAAAAACTAGTATCTTTTGATTTTTTTGTCATTCTATAGGCTGTCTTTTCTTCTATATTAAGCCCATTTCCTAATTAGAAAACTGAAATTAGTCCATTTTTATTTTTTAAAAAATTTTAAATGTTAAAAACTAAGCTATTACTCTTTAAAAAAGTTATTGAGTGATGACATACAAAGTTTATTCTATTAATTCAGAGAGTACATTCTCAACTATGAGTATTCCAGTGACCTAAACACAGCCCAAAGGCAGTTTATTCATTCTCTAAAGCAAAATTTGAAGTCAGCACTTTATCCTTGAAATAAAACATATACTTCTTAGCATAGCATGGAAGTCTGAGAGATCACCAGAAGTATGTAATAAGTAAACATATTGCTCAATTTTTTCCATCTTTTTTCTTGCCTGTCCCTCTCTCAATCCATTCTTCAAGATTTACTAAATCACCTATACAACTTCCAGAAAATTCAAAATGTCCTTTATCTTGTCCCTTACACAAGCCCCTAGTCCATTCCTGTCTATTTTCATAGCCGATTACCTTTACTCCTTGAGATAATTGCATAGACCTCCTTTTTTCCAGGGTTGTCCAAAATTCTTGGAGAACCCTTACCTAAGAGTCTGTACCAAGTTCTCATCCCACGGGATTGCTTCTCACCCATGACTTACCTTACCAAGTCATGTGTCTGGAAAAGTGCCCTACACATCAAGGCACCAGTCAGACACCTGACCTGATGAATGAACAAAGGAACCTTCAAACACAGGGAGTGCTAAAACTCCCCTAAACAAGCATTAGACTCACCTACTTCCGCATCACATCTGTAGCCTGCATAATGTAGCGAGGTGGCAGCCCATGGCTCCTGGGTAGAATGATGGCTCGCTCCAGTGTTACACTCAGGGTGCACCTGTGTGCCAAGGCAAGAGGAAGTGAGAACACACTGGTTTCTAAAACACTCTTCCAGACAGTGTGAACTCTTGATTACAAGATCGGAAATCCACCAAAATCAAAGGGCTAAACAATGAACCACAGATTTCTCTATCCAGAATACCTGAAAATATGTTATAGAGTCACAACTAAGAATTCAAAATTGAAACAAACCTATAATGAGTTGTTTTCAAAAGAGCTCCTCCAAAGGGATTTAAATAACTTTTATAATTAACCATTATTTTTATTGATATTTTATGCAACTTAGAAGAAATGAATTTGTAATATTTATCATTCATTTCTACATATTGGTAGTTATTGCATTTCAATGCATGCACAAATATCTTAGAAAAATAAGCAGTGAAATTCACTGTCACTAAGTTCAAGTTTGATTTTTAAAAATTATTTTTCGACCCAATCTAAAACATTATTTGTAAAAATTTTTAAAGAAATTTAAATTAGTTATATGGAAATATAATGCAAGAATAGCCCTGAGAAATGTGTCCTAACCAGAAGTGAGGGAACTGGTCAACCTTTGTTCTTTTCCTTCCACTTAAGCCTTTTTTTATACCTTTCCACATTTTCTCCACAGCACCCATTAAAGCCCATGTTTAGTTGTTACTATTTTCAGGTACTGGGCTCTGGATTGTTTAGGGTTATTTTTGTACACACTTTCAAAAGCAAATGCTCAATAAGTTGAGATGTTTTCGCTAAAATTTGTATTAGTGGATTAGTGGATTTTACTTCCTTTCTTGACTTGTTGATAGTTTGATTACAGTCTTTTCTCCACTCTGGCACTGACCCCTGAATGGTTTGGTATCCTACTCATGTATTTTTTTTCCAGATCGGTCCAGTATTTTCTTCTATAAATAACAGTAATAAGCAACAAACAAATAACAATGGAATTGCTTCTGTGTGAGGAATATCTAACTCCTGATCCTTGGTTATGAGGCTGTAGCACAAAAAGTCCAATACGTTTGGTAGATTTTGATAGAGATGAGTTGAGAAAAAGAGAGATTTAAAACATTACTGTTTAAATAATAGAATCTGACAATATATATATATATATATATATATATATATATATATATTTCTTTGAAGAAACAATGTTAAGTTTATTGATTGCTCAATGACTTGAAAGGCATCATTCCTCATTACCATTATGGAGAATTCTTTGGAAAACCTTAAATAATGAACTTCTCATTGTACACGATGTTCACGAATATTTACTTTATGAGTCTTATAGGAATGCATATTGTTTTCTGTGCACATTCTACAGAAGAATCCATGCTGATGAAGGCCAAGCAGAGTAACTGACAGTTAAAGTTTAAGAAATCAATTTTCTACAAAGCATTCAATTGCCTCCCTACTCAACAGATAATAACCTTTTTCTCCTCTGTAAGGTCTTCTCTACTGCAACTTTAAATCTTTATTGATCCTAACATTTTAGTCAATAATGCTCATTACACTAGCTGAATGACACTAAGGAAAAAAATCTTTACCTTTTTCTAATCATACTGAAACACGTCTGTGCTTTCCTGGTAAAACGTGACTCACTCTACTTTTGAAAAACACTTACACACTATCAGGGTATTTTAATAGGCAGCCTATAATTTTTATCCTTTCTCTTAATCTTTTCAAACTGAACTATTCCTCCCTTCCTCAAGCTGCAGTAAACAACATTACAGCAGCAAATTATCTTCCAGAGACTAAAAAGATTTTACTATGATCAGAAAATCAATATGGCCAGTAACATGGTCCTTGATAGGGTACCTCAAAGTTTTCTCTGCTTTAGAACCAAAGCACATCACCTCCCAGAAAAATCCACCATCAAATGGATACATATATTTTCCTTCCAAAATATCCAAAATGAATAGCTGCACCTATATTTGTCCTTTCATATTGAATACTGTGTATATCCAATTAGGTCCCAAGATTGTCTTGAAGTTTTTAAAAATATGTGAAAGTGACAAACATTTAAATGGTGGAAATATTTTCTGTATTTGATTCAGGATTGCCATGTATTTTAACTCACAGCATCACAAAAATTCTATCATCTTAAATTAAGCACACATATAAAAGCCTAGCAATAATCCACAACTTTGCTGTCAATAGATCATTATTTGCCTCATAACCTTTTATTTTCTTTCAACTATATCCATCTGAATGCCTACAAGAAGAAAAAAATCAGCATTCGCAAGACATATTTTGATTCTAGTGTTCTCTAAAAGCCTCTAGACCCAGAAAATGGCACATGGCTTTTCAATGGCACTTAAATGTATACCCAAGAATCTGGTTTTATAAGGCATCATTTGATTTTATAGGTTCTTTAAATTATGCTAACCATGGGCAAGAGTGTGAAAGGAACATTCTGAAGGCCAAGAACTCTAAGCAAATCCCATTCAATATGCAGTTTTTTACCTGACCAGCCAGTTTCCTTTCTATTTTTATCCCTAGTTTCATGTTAGTTAAATTAAAATTCATGTAAAGTTATATTTTTATATCATCTGGAAAATATGGACCTTCAAAATTTTCAGCTCCCTCTAGCTGCTATGTCAGTAAAAATTTTTGGACAACTCCTTTCCTAAATGTTGCAAAAATAATAGAATAAATGTCACAGACTAGCATTTATTTTTCCTAAAAAGACATACATATTCACTGAGAAAAGTTTTCCCATAATGTCAGTAATAAGACATTCTAAGTACTGGCTCTGCCCTGCACTTGTGAGGAAGTGCACTTGATGGAATGATAAAATTTCACAGAAATTGTTCATTTCCCCCACAGAAAGGAAAAGAGTCAATGTATCTGTGCTTCTCATTAATATATTTTCTTGACATAATTTATATTGAGAATAGAGCCCAAATCACTCAGAGTTAACATAGTTCAATATGATAGATGAAACCTAGAGTTAATGGGTCCAATTAAATGTTATGTGCATGTATAAATATGTAACAATGGCACCATGTGTATAATTGTAGTTCATAAATAAAAAATAAAAGAAAGATGTTTAGATTATGAGGAAATGGGGTCAGAAGAACGTAAAATATCCTCTGAAATTTATACAATTTAAATAATCACTATAGTACAATTAGTTTTCATTTGCTATCCTTTTTCTTTTCTTCACAATTTTTCCTTCATTTGTGTGTGTGTGTGTGTGTGTGTGTGTGTGTGTGTGTGTGTGTGTGTGTGTGTGTGGTGTTCTGTGTGTGTGTGTGTGTTTTGCTAGGAATGAAACCTAGGGCCTCTACCATTGAGCTCCATCCCCAGCACCCTTTTCCTACATTTTAAAATAAAATATTTATATGTTTATGTCTGACTTAAAGATATCATGTGGACTTCCTCTGATGCACCACAGTAAAATATCCAGGTCTGAATTCTTTAGCTATCACAGAGACAGGAAGTCGCATTTGCCCACGCCTGCCTTCTTGAACAACATCTAGCAATTGTCTGACACCTCCCTCAACTTCCTCCCTCTCCTAGAACCTGAAGTTCTTAGTTGTATTTCTTAGAACTTTTTTCTTCCTTTTTCCAAATGTCTCTAAGATCTTGATTTGAAAAAAAAAATTCTCTATGCCCTATGTGCCGTATTCTTGACCTCCCTTTATCCAAACTCTAATTACACCTTTTCATACCATTACTAATGCAAATGACTGGCACAGGAACTTAGAATAGAATCACAGTCAAACTGAAGGTCCTGAAGGAGCATCCCACAGGAACCAATTTATCTATGGGGAACTCATGCCCTCTGCACCCCCTCAAATTCACTATTTCTTCTGTTACATTCTTGTCCACCTTTGCTGCAGCACACTGGCTCATTATATGTAAGAATGCCTGCATGAAACAAGAAAAGACATTATGAAGGGAACAGATGGTTCATAAAAATTACTGACTGTTGATCAAAATTCAATTCATTTTTTACAAAAAAAAACCCCAAAGCTCAAAAATCCAATAGTTGAGTAAAATGCTGGCCACTAAGCTTTGATAGGTGCCTAAAACAGTTTTGTTACCATATGTCAAATCCTGGTGTGTTGCTCTCTACCTGAGTATCAACCTCTTTCTATGATGTCGAACAGAGCCAAAAATGATCAAATCTATATGAATTAAATTTATCCATCAGGCTTTCTAAGTTCTGAAGTAAATATTTAGGGCCAGGTGTTTCCTAAATATATAAGCATTGAAAAGTACAAAGAGACCAAAATCTAATGAAAAAAATAGTATTTCTAATAAAAAAAAAAAGATCCAGGAATTGTGAGGTGACTCCCTTAGAACTGAGAGAGTCAGAAATAGATGCATACACACACACACACACACACACACACACATCCTTTCCAATAACTATTTTCAGGTTCTAAATGGAATGAAAGAATTTCCTTTCCTCACTTCCACCCCATAAAACACACTTTCAGGAAGCCAGAATTTAAATTTCTGGGTTCAGGTCAGAGCTCTTCATTTCCCTGTGATTGATAAATGAGCACAATAGTATTTCAAAGATTCAGACTCAAGCTCAGGATGTATCTCAGAGGTAGACAGCTTGACTAGCATGCTCAAGGCCCTGGCTTCCATCCCCAGATTAGAGCAGGGAGGGGATAGAAACTTCTCAGTGGCCATTAAGCTTTGACTGATACCTAAATGGAGCATAATGATTGATTGATATTGAGCTTTAAAAATCAAAGTTTTAAAAGACAAGGAAAAGGACACATTCCATTTAGCAAATCTGGTTTATACCCTCAAAACATCATCTATTAACTACATAGTGACCAGGTTAGATCATCCAGAGCCTGGGAATGTTGCTTAGTGGTAAAGCATAAGCAAGAGTCCCTGGGTCCATTCCCAGAACCACCACCAAAAAAAATTCATTCCTTCCCTTGTCTAAGAAGTTTGCCACCACCCGCAAGTCAGGACAGGACAGGACTGTACAGGACATCAACTACTAGGGCAATACAGAAGCATAGGAGAACCTCAGGCTATCTCATCAAACTAACAAAAACCTAAGGCAAGAATCATATCTTTGGTAGGTTATATTTACTAAGATTTAGGAGATTAATAAAAACTTACAAAGACTTAAGAGATTAACACAGCCAACAATTGTTCATAATGTTCCAAAATTATCATTGCTACATATTTCTAAGGACAATTTGAATATATCTTAAAGGGTTTTGTTTTCTTTTTCTTTTTCTTTCTTTTTAGGATGTAGGCATTGAACCCAGGGCTTTTTGCATGCTGAGCAAGCACTTTACTAATGAGGCACATCCCCAGCCCTTTCTCAAAAATTTAAAAGGGCATTTTTTAAAATCTAGAAATCCTACTTCTATAAATTTATCCTAAAAATAATCAGACAATGGGTTTCAGAGCCTGGCATGGTGGCGCTCACCTACAGTCCAGGAGTTTGTGACGCTGAGACAGGAGGATCACCAGTTCAAAGCCAGCTTCAGCAATGCTAAGGAGCTATGCAACTCAGTGAGACCCTGGTTCTAAATAAAATACAAAATAGGGCTGGGGATGTGGTTCAGTGGTTGAGTTCAATTCCTACTACCAAAAAACAAAAGCAGGGTATGGGATGAGGGGTCAGAACATTGATTAGAAAAGGAGAAATACTGGAAACTATTGAAAGGTCTATCAATAAGGGAATCCCTAAATATACTACAGTATATACGAATTATACTTTTGTGGTTATGACAAAAGTACAACCATAAATGGAATGTGAAGGGGCTGGGGATGTAGCTCAGTTGGTAGGGTGCTTGCCTTGCATGCACAAGGCCTTGGGTTCAATCCCAGTACCACTAAAAAAAATGAAATGTGAAGAAAACTACACATAAACACATATGCAAATGTGTATATAGGACAGATATTCTGAAAATATTGTCTGGTGAAACCCATGTATTAAGTAGCACACCTAATATATATGTATATCTACACACATGTATAATGTGTCTATTCATACTGAAAAAAATAGGTAGCATATATACCAAAATGAAAACAGTAGTTACCTACATGTGGTAGGAAGGAGGTCTTTGTGCACCTTATTTTCAAAATATTCAGCATAACATGTTTTGTTAAGAAATCAAACAAATGAGCCCTCAAGAACTAAATTCTAGCATAAGCATCAACACCATCCATATTTCTGATTCTACCAATTCATCTTTCAGATTCTATAACTATAAAGACATATCAAAACTAGTTGCCCCAGCCTATAATCCCAACAACTTGGGAGATTGACACAGGAGGATACCAAGTTCAAATCATCTCAGCAACTTAGCCAGACCTTATCTCACAATCAAAAAATTTTAAAAAGGCTGGAGATGTAGCTCAGGGGGAAAGTACCACTAGGCTCAATTCCCAGTACCTAACAAAAATAAGATGCAAAAAAACATTATTAGCCCCAACTCTTTATCATCAGCTAAATTAAATACAATGAATAAGTATTAGCTGTAACCTTTATTTTTATTGAAAATATGTGATACAATTGTTGAACTATTATCTGAAGTTATACATAAATGACAATGGAAAATGATTCTTGAGTACCATTTTAATTAGTTTTATTCTGTTTAATTTAATTTTAGTTTTGCTTTTTTTTTGAGTATTTTCCAAGGGCTCATACCAGATATTCTCTTTAGATCTTTTTATTTAGTCTTAAAATAACATAGATGGTTTATTTGCCTAGTTTACATTTTACATTGATCACACAGTAAACAGGTAACCTCTCGCACAAGTAGAATTTAAACTTCACCTCTGCAATTATAAACCCCTTCTTCATAAATAGAACTCAGTCACATTATGAAATCAAAAATTTTAAAGCTACAAAGTTGAGTCAAAATGTAAGTTAAAAGGGAACATACAAACTAATAAGGTACACCACATCTTTATCTGACAATTTTTTAAACCTCTTATCTTCCAGGACAGTATGAAATATTTTGTTAAACTGTATATATAAGGAAACCTGGGACATGCTAGCATCTCTGACCAAGCATTTATTTTTCCTAAGGGCTTCATTTTATACAACATTGAAGGCAGATTTAGATGGTTTACTGGAAATGCACAATCATGAAAACTGTTGAAATTTTTTAGAAAATGTTTAAGTCTTTTTTCCTGAAAACAAAAATAAATACATGTTTTCAGAACCACCCTTTAACAACCAGTATCCACAGAGTTATTTTAGTCTTTGGCAGTTGGGCATTTAATCTTCATATCAATCAAGGAAGCACTTGTAATCTAGTCAAATATATATATGAGGGATTTTGTACACTGTTTTCTTTCTGCATTTATTTATTATCACTTGTCCACAATTTCATTAGAATTAGACAATCTTCATTTTGACACAAGTGTATTGGAAAATAAGCATTGGAAATCAGCTTTTAATGCCAGTGATTCTCAAACTCTATATTGTATTTAAGATTTAGAGAGTTTCTCCTAAATGTAGATTCCTAACCCTAGTCCTGGAAGGCCTGATTCAGCAGACTAGTTTACAACTCAGGAATCTGCACTATGAGCAGAACTCCTCAGTGACTTGCATATTGGTCAAGGGACCACCCTTTGATGGACAATCTATGATGTTTATTCTTCCAGATGGAAAAAAAAACAAGGCTTAGAGGAGCACATATGTGACTCTTAATGGGAAAAACAGGTCCGTTTACTTCATTCTGACTCTGAACTCAAGTAATGTTATCTTTGTCCATCACCTTCATATTCAACCTTGTGGGGCTTTTGGGTCCCTGACTAAGGATTGCTTTCCACCCCATCCCATGAAAATTACAACTTGGGCTACACACTGGTCATAATCATCTCGAAAGGCTTGAAAAATACAGAGATAGGTGGCTGAAATATGATAGGATGTGAAATTTGGAGTAAGTGAGGCTGGCAGGTGCCACTCCAAGGACTTTTCAACCCACAGGTGTTACAGCAATACACTCAGTACTCCAGCATTCCTCTAACAGTGGCACCATTCAACAACTTCCTAGGTACCATTCCAGTCATGAGCCACCTTTTTCCCACTCAGAGAACAGAAATTGTTTTCCTTTTATCATGTATTTGATAAAAGCACATGTTAAATTAAATATGCTGATCAAAATTTCATAACCCTAAAATTGTCACCAATTTGCTGCCAAACGGTCAAAAAGGAGGAGGAAACTCATTAAGAAAGAAGAGGAAAATGACAGCAATCTCTTTTCTCCTTGTTTGTACATCTGTGCTGCTGCTAGTTCAATAGTAAGGCCATGACTTGCAAGAATTTTATTCTCCATATATAATTTTCTTATCATTATAATGTTCTAAATAGTCTCCCTCAATTTTGTCCTTCCCCATTCTGTATCAATCCAACACTGTTAGCCAGTTTTTCATTGCTATGACCAAAATACCTGACATTAAAATCTTAAAGAAGCAAAGGTTTATTACAGCTCCTGGTTTGCAAGTTTTTCCATCTATTGCTCTGGGCATGAGGTGAGGCAGATCATCATGGAGGAAGGTCATGGTGGAAGAGAATTGCTCAGCTCAAAATGGCCAGCAAACAGAGAGAACGGGTGGAAAAGAAAGAGTGGGGGGAAGGGACCAGGGACAAGACAGTCCCCAAGGGCTCAAACCCAGTGATCTACTTCCCCCAACCATGACAGTTTCCACTAACTCCCAATAGTGCATTCAGTTATCAATGAATTAATCCATAGATGAGGTCAGAGCCCTCATGATCCAATCATTTCCCAAAATCCCACCTCTGAACACTGCTGCACTGAGGACCTAGCCTTCAACACAAAAGTTGTGGGGAGACACTTCTTACACAAACCATAAGAGGCACACATAACAGATCACTCTCAGAAGTCCCACAGATTTTACATTTTGGATTCTAGACACATGATGCCAATATGAATTTCACAATGTCATATAGGCACTAATCCTTATTTTTCCTATACATATTCTACATTCAGAATCATCTTACCAATACCCTGTCATCTAGGAAATATGGCTATTTAGTGTGGACAGAGATAACATATTATATGCAATGGCAGAAAGGAAAAATTTCAAAGGGGCTACACCGATATAGGAATAAAAAAGTACATTAATTTTAGGAAAACAAATTTAAAATAAAAATTGACTGTATTTTCCTTTTATCTTTTGAATTTAAGTTAATATCATCACATCACAGTTCTTTAAAAGATGAACTTTTTTTCCCTGAGAAAAAAATAAAGTCTTAATAAATAAAAAAACTTGCCATTGAATTTGCCTTAATCATATACTGCCATTTTATTGGAACGGTAAAGACTGAAACAGGAGAAGGGTTTGGGATAAGAGAATCAGAGTTCATTGTGGCCATGTTGAGTGTGAGATGTCTACTGGACACCTATATGGAGATCCCTAGCCAGGAGTTGGCTGTACCAATCAGAGCAGTTCTGTGGGGGAGATCAGGGCTGAAGATAAGGAGTGTCACTAGCATGAACATATAACCAGGGAAAGAGGAAAAAGAAGAGACAACCAACCCATGTCCACTGGAGAAATTGTATAGATGGAAAAGATAAAGGACCCCAAGAGAGAATCTTATGGCAATCACATTTAAAAGCCAGGGCAGAAGAAATGAAACCAAAGAAGGTAATAACAGGCTTAAAAAGAAGATGGTGTCACAAGAACCAGGAAAATAGAGAGCTTTGAGAACAAGGCAGTGGTTAACTGCTCAACAGTGAAAGAAATCCAGTGAAATAAAACATATACAGGAATTGACAACTTGAAGACTGCTTAATATATCAGAAATTAAATGTGAGGATTTTTAAAATAATTATTAATTAATTAATTCATTTATTTATAAATTTATTTTGAAGTTAATAATTAAAATTTCAATGAAAAGTATATTATTTTAAATATTTGCAAATTTCTTCAGTGCTTAGCTGAATAGAAAACAGCTGAATTCTCATGAATGCTCTGATTTGATTTGTTATCATATGTGGTTTTAATAGAACTATATGAAGAAAATATACCCCATTGCACAAAATAGTTAAAAAATGGAAGAGTATGTTCCTTGATATAACTTATTCAATTATGGGTATTATTGCTCCATACAATGCCAAAACTCAGTAAATGGCAGTTTCTTAAAAGTCTCTAGTAGTATCGAATTGGAAATCATATCTGTTAAATTTTCATACAGTTAAATTAAAATCCATTGGTCTATCATGCATGTTGAAGGGATAACTTCAACCATGTGTGGCTTTTTAAAATATTTTTTTCAGCATTGATTCACTGAGAATTATAGCTATCTTCCAAATAGTGTCATACTTCATCAAATACTGAAAGAAACTTATCACATTTATTAATACCATAGTCAGCTAATCAGAAAAGTCATTATGTATTAGAAAGCTGTCAATCTTACTGGAGTGAGATGATATCTTAGGGTGGTTTTGATTTGCATTTCTCTGACTGCTAGAGATGGTGAGCATTTTCTCATGTACTTGTTGATTGATTGTATGTCCTCCTTTGAGAAGTGTCTGTTGAGGTCCTTGGCCCATTTGTTGATTGGGTTATTTGTTATCTTATTGTCTAATTTTTTGAGTTCTTTATATACTCTGGATATTAGGGCTCTATCTGAAGTGTGAGGAGTAAAGATTTGTTCCCATGATGTAGGCTCCCTATTTACCTCTCTAATTGTTTCTTTTGCTGAGAAAAAACTTTTTATTTTGAGTAAGTCCCATTTGTTGATTCTAGATATTAACTCTTGTGCTATGGGTGTCCTATTGAGGAATTTGGAGCCCGACCCCACAGTATGTAGGTTGTAGCCAACTTTTTCTTCTATCAGATGCCGTGTCTCTGATTTGATATCAAGCTCCTTGATCCATTTTGAGTTGACTTTTGTGCGTGGCGAGAGAAAGGGATTCAGTTTCATTTTGTTGTATATGGATTTCCAGTTTTTCCAGCACCATTTGCTGAAGATGCTATCCTTCCTCCATTGCATGCTTTTAGCCCCTTAATCAAATATAAGAAAGTTGTAGGTTTGTGGGTTGGTTTCTGTGTCCTCTATTCTGTACCATTGGTCCACCCGCCTGTTTTGGTACCAGTACCATGCTGTTTTTGTTACTATTGCTCTGTAGTATAGTTTGAAGTCTGGTATCGCTATACCACCTGATTCACACTTCCTGCTTAGCATTGTTTTTGCTATTCTGGGTCTTTTATTTTTCCATATGAATTTCATGATTGCTTTCTCTATTTCTTCAAGAAATGCCGTTGGGATTTTGATTGGCATTGCATTAAACCTATACAGGACTTTTGGTAATATCGCCATTTGGATGATGTTAGTTCTGCCTATACATGAACAGGGTATATTTTTCCATCTTCTAAGATCTTCTTCAATTTCTCTCTTTAGGGTTCTGTAGTTTTTATTGTATAAGTCTTTCACCTCTTTTGTTAGGTTGATTCCCAAGTATTTTATTATTTTAGGGGATATTGTGAATGAAGTAGTTGACCTCATTTCCATTTCAGAGGATTTGTCGCTGATATACAGGAATGCCTTTGATTTATGTGTGTTGATTTTATATCCTGCCACTTTGATGAATTCATTTATTAGCTCTAATAGTTTCTTTGTAGACCCTTTTGGGTCTGCTAGGTATAGAATCATATCATCTGCAAATAGTGATAATTTAAGTTCTTTTCTTATTTTTATGCCTTTAATTTCTTTCATCTGTCTAATTGCTCTGGCCAGTGTTTTGAGAACTATGTTGAACAGAAGTGGTGAGAGAGGGCATCCCTGTTTTGTTCCAGATTTTAGAGGGAATGCCTTCAATTTTTCTCCATTCAGAATGATGCTAGCCTGCAGCCATTATGAAGTCAAACAAGTGCTGGCGAGGATGTGGGGAAAAGGGTACACTTGTACATTGTTGGTGGGACTGCAAATTGGTGCAGCCAATTAGGAAAGCAGTATGGAGATTTCTTGGAAAGCTGGGAATGGAACCACCATTTGACCCAGCTATTCCCCTTCTGGGTCTATTCCCTAAAGACCTAAAAAGAGCATGCTACAGGGACACTGCTACATCAATGTTCATAGCAGCACAATTCACAATAGCAAGACTGTGGAAGCAACATAGATGCCCTTCAATAGACAAATGGATAGAAAAAATGTGGCATTTATACACAATGGAGTATTACTCTGCATTAAAAAAATGACAAAATCATAGAAATTGGAGGGAAATGGATGGCATTAGAGCAGATTATGTTAAGTGAAGCTAGCCAATCCCTAAAAACAAATGTCAAATGTCTTCTTTGATATAAGGAGAGTAACTAAAAACAGAGTAGGGAAGAAGAGCATGAGAAGAAGACTAACATTAAACAGGGATGAGAGGTGGGAGGGAAAGGGAGAGAGAAGGGAAATTGCATGGAAATGGAAGGAGACCCTCAGGGTTATACAAAATTACATACAAGAGAAAGTGAGGGGAAAGGGAAAAATAATACAAGGGGGAGAAATAAATTAAAGTAGAGGGGGTAGAGAGAGAAGAGGGGAGGAGAGGGGAGGGGAGGGGAGGGGAGGGGAGAGGGGATAGTAGAGAATAGGAAAGGCAGCAGAATACAACAGACACGAGTATATCAATATGTAAATCAATGGAAGTGTAACTGATATAATTCTGC
Organism: Ictidomys tridecemlineatus; assembly: GCF_052094955.1. NCBI lineage: Eukaryota > Metazoa > Chordata > Mammalia > Rodentia > Sciuridae > Ictidomys > Ictidomys tridecemlineatus. Next base: position 552,532 of record NW_027521507.1, read on the forward strand.
AATCTGTATACGGGGAAAAAATGGAAGTTCATAACCCACTTGAATCAAAGTGTGAAATATGATATATCAAGAACTATGTAATGTTTTGAGCAACCAATTAAAAAAAGAAAAAAGAAAGAAAGCTGTCAAGCTCACAGAGACGAACACAAATTTTCCAAACCCCAAATTCACTTAAGAGCTTGAATTCTATTATCATCAACAGTATCAGTTGTTTTCCTTGAAGTGACAGACTCTCTTTCAAAACTTTTTTTTGAGGAAATGTCTGCCAAATACCCAAATACTCTGAAACAAAAACCATAGTTTGTCCTACAAACTTTGATTTCAAGTCAATATGATGTTCCTAGTAACTCAAGCCGACACACAGTTCTTTTCCTGGAGACCATCATCATACTTGGGCAAGCAACAGAAGCACTTCCGGATACACAGGGTATTAAAAACGATGTGCTCTAGAGCCAAGGTTTTAATAAAACTCATCTTTACAGTTTTAGCAAGAATATTCTTAAGCAAAACTATCTCTTCCCCTACCCCTTACAAGTGGGTGACAGTAAAGTCCACAGTAACTACTTTGAATAAAGGTTCATGCCACTGTTTTGATTCACACTAAAGCATCAGCGTTTTAAGCACCATTGCCTTTGCACCATCATTGCACATGTCAGAATAATAAAAAAAGAAAAGCAAGTCCGCAGCATTGCTTTGAAAATGGTTTTGACCTTGTGTATCTCCTGAAACGTTTTCACAAAACGCCCAATGTCTGCAAACTACTCCTGGGGAAGCACTGGTCTAGGCATATGGGACATACCAATAAACAAAATAACCAAAAGTCCCTGCTTCTATTCTGGGGGAAGAAGCCAGATATACAATAAATAGTAAATCATCTGGTATATTAGTAGGTAAGAAGGTTAGGCCAGGCACAGTGGCACATGCCTGTAATTCTAGCTACTGAGGAGACTCAGAGAAGATTGCAAGTTCAAGGCTAGCCTGGGCAACCTAGAGAGACCCTATCTAAAAAAAAATAAAAATAAATGGCACAGGATGCAGCTCAGTAGTAAAGCACTTGCCTAAAATATATGAGACCAAAAAAAAAGTTAAGTGCTAAAACTGTGTAATAACTTCAGTACAATAACTTGAAAAACAAAATATTTGAGAACTCTTATAGTAATTCCATATTTAATGCTCAAGATTCATCACCATAAATCTGTGCCTCTCAAGGCTACCATTTAATTGAACTCAACCTTTCTCTTGCCATGTCCCAAGCATCACTTCTCACACAAGTCAGCTTCATTTGCTCTCCTTCCCTAGGTCTCTCCTAGTCTGGCCCCTGCTTTATACCTAAGACTCAGTGTGAGGGGAAGCCCTAGGCTCCCTCTCCATTTCCTGATTACCCCCAAAGAAAAGGATACCAGGATTATTCCATCTCATTTTTGGCAAGAAAATAACAAAAATTGCAAACTCATGAAAATGACCAACTCAAAATAGTTTTATAATTATTTTACCATAGGTTTTAGACTTCTTATTATTAACTTCTAGACTCTATTCCCATCTCCCTAAACCTTTTCTCTATGCAATTGTCAATGATCATTTTTGAAAATGTAAAGCAGCCTGACTATCCAACATAAAATCTTCAAAGGATCCCTTCTTGCAAATAATATAATGTAGACATCTTTCCTAGGCCCCTAAAGTCTGTCTTAGTCCAACCAACCTTCTATGACAAAACAGCTTAACTTGGGTATTTTATAAAGAATAGAAATTTGTTACTCACTGTTCTAGAGGTTGGGCAATCCAAATAATGAATTTCCCTGGTATATCATCTTCCCAAATACGCATGAGCAACTTGGAACAGGAAAGCACATCATCTCCTTTTCCACCACATGTGGCAGCATAGCTGTATCCTGACACCACTAACATTTGGAGCTGAGGAATTTTTTTGTTGTGCAAGACTTCCCTGTGCACTCTAGGGTGGTGAGCAGTGTCTTTCCCACTCAGACACACAAAGCAGTTGTTATAAAATAATATTGGTTTGCACTCCTGCTTCCCACCAGACCACAGATCCCTACAGAACACAGGCTGCATATTTTCATCTTTGGAAGAGTCATTCACTGGTCCTTCAGCTGTCATAACAAGGCTCCATCCATACAAAACTGCAACAATGTACGGATAATAAATCACTTGTTAGTTATTCAGTAGCACTTAAAACCCGCCCTCAAGGGTATTCACCTCTCTGCAAGCCATTGAAAGATCAAACCTGGGTTACTCAAATAACTGCCCACAAAAGACTGCAGGCCAAACCCCCAGTGAAAGACTCTGATGGTCATTAGGATTCACAATTATAGGGACTTGTGTCACTGTTACTTTTAATATCTGCTCAATTTTCCACAAAAGATGTTTTACTCCTTCTCAGATAAACTGAAACTCATTCATCTCAGAAGCTGAGCAAAAATAATTTTTTATCTTATCCTTTAAACTTTTTTTTAAATACTCCCTTAGCCAGGATTCAAAGACAATTAAAACATTTGTAGTGTAGTCTCTTTCACCTCAATAAGCCAAAAAATAAATGTAATAAAACTTCAGAAGTTTTCAGGAGAAAAAAATTCACCATTTGTCCACATGACAGATATATTTTATATAAGACACAAATTTGAAAGACATTTAATAGATGACTGAAAAAGTAAACAGTGAAGTTGAAAAAGATGAAAGAGAAATCCAAAACATTAAAGAATTACAGATATGCATGAGATTATTAAAAGTCAAAGTGAAAATTGGGAAACATTGAGATGCCAATAGTAAAATACTACAAAAATGCAAACTTTTCTTAAATGTGCCTTTTGTTATTGTTGTTGGTTTTGTTTAACTTTTTTAAATTTGTTTTTGTTTTCTGCAAATTTAATTCCTATAAATTCATCTCACAACTCAACCTGCAAAAATATTATTTTAATAGGACATTTAACTTTCCATTGTCCTAAAACCACAAACTCTAATGTAGAGGTCAAAAACAATGGAGATATTTCTAAACATAGCACAATGCAATTAAAATATTGACTTAACTGCTACTATTTAAACTGGAGGGGAGGGAAGCATTCACAAAGAGTCATAATAACAGTCTCTGAATTTGCAAACACCTAGAGAAACCCAGGATGGGGCTTATCTATAAGCCTCAACGGTAGCAGGCTAGAGCTGAGGGGGGCAACATATTCACTTTAGTTTGCCACAGTCACCACTATTTCCTATTAACTCTATACCAAAGTTTGATGTTAAATGGCATGCAATCCCACATTAATATTGTTTTCTTTTTCTTAATGCAAAGCCTGCTTTGCTCATTTTTCTGTAATCACAATCTTGAGTCTTTGCTCAGGTTCTTTGCTCTTACAATTTTTTAGTACTGATCATTCCAGAGTTCTAAGTTTTAAAATGGCACGTAAATTTAAAGTGTTTAAGTGAAAAAGCACTCCCATGATGAGAGGGAAGACATTAAAAACTCATAAACAACCTGCAAAAATCGGGGCCTATTTTACTTAACTTTTATTTTCCCAAGGAATCTAATATTAAGTGGGATGTTAACCCTTAGAAGTGATATTTGCTAGAGTCATCTCTGACAGTCATGCATATGGCTAGTTTTGACAAGGATTGGAGTCACTTCTTGTTCTTTATTTTAAACTGTGTTTGTAATGAGGCAACTTGTTGGCAATAACCCCTGCTTAGTATATTCATTCGAAGGATCATTTGATTCATGAAGATCCTGTGTTCCCTATATTGTCTGGAGTGATTAATGTCTCTTTCCAGAACAGCCATGGATACATGAAAGTCTAGGGAGAATTCAATGGAAGAAAGTGAAAAAGACTCTTTGGAAGCCCTTCAAAATTTACTCTACCTTCTCCCTCAACACACCTGGAAATATTCACTGAACATACATAAACACAGATGTCTCCTGGGGGTGGCAATCTGTTCTGTGGTAAGCATTTATGAGATACCAAAGGCTCAGAGTCTCAGATTCTTCACCTAATATTTCAGGTTAGTAATAATAGCTGCTTCAGAAAGATGTAGAGGATTACATGGAGGTCTTTGTAATTGGCACTTGGCACAGTACAAAGACACAGTCAGGGGCCCAAAAAAGTGTTAGCTGGTATTTCTGCTCCTGCCACTACCATCACTATCTACATCTACAGCCATATTTCTTAATCCTAACACTCAAAAGAACAAACCTACAAGGGAAATCAACTGCTTTCTCTTCTCTGCTCCTCTGTTAATACCAAATCAATCTAAGGGACTCTTACTTTTGAATAATTCCTTAATATCAAAACAAACATAATTCCGATCTCTGGTGAAAAATTTTACAAAATTTATAGAATATCCTCAATTTATGGATAGGGTCACATGTTGACAAACTCAATGCAGATTTGAAAATATCCTAAGTCAAAAATTATTTTGTTCACCAAACCTACAGAACATCCTTGCTTACAACAAGGTCCTTTGTACAGTATGAGTTGTTGTCCCTCATGATCAATCACAGAGGTTCATTTGGCTGCCTGAGAGCTGGGCTCAAGATCACTGCCCAGCATGGTGAAAGGACCAGAGGGCACAGCACTACCAGGGAAATGATTCAAATTTGAAATTCAAAGTATTATTTCTATTGAATACACAATTGTT